>NW_027101648.1:0-191536 GCF_035046505.1 Tiliqua scincoides
TCAATGCTCCTGCTACTCCAAAATGTTTCTAGGCAAAATATTTTTTTTCCACCAAAATTTTTGATGACCCGGGGTCATGGTTTTCTGGCCTGAAACCCATTTTTCCAGGATCGCACAAATCCTCTCCCAATCAACTTTCTTGATGCTCCAGAGTTTCCTTGGTTGACAAGCAATGCTCCTGCTACACCAAAATGTTGCTAGGCAAAATATTTTTTTTCACCAATTGTTTGATGACCCCGGGGTCATGGTTTTTCTGGCCTAAAACCCATTTTTCCAGGATCGCACAAATCCTCTCCCAATCAACTTTCTTGATGCTCCAGAGTTTCCTTGGGTGACAAGCAATGCTCCTGCTACACCAAATGTTGCTAGGCAAAATATTTTTTTTCACCAATTGTTTGATGACCCCGGGGGTCATGGTTTTTCTGGCCTAAAACCCATTTTTCCATGATCGCACAAATCCTCTCCCAATCAACTTTCTTGATGCTCCAGAGTTTCCTTGGGTGACAAGCAATGCTCCTGCTACACCAAAATGTTGCTAGGCAAAATATTTTTTTTTCACCAATTGTTTGATTACCCCGGGGTCATGGTTTTTCTTGCCTGAAACCCATTTTTCAGGATCGCACAAATCCTCTCCCAATCAACTTTCTTGATGCTCCAGAGTTTCCTAGGGTGACAAGCTATGCTCCTGCTACACCAAAATGTTGCTAGGCAAAATTTTTTTTTTCACCAATTGTTTGATGAGCCCGGGGTCATCGTTTTCCTGGCCTGAAACCCATTTTTCCAGGATCGCACAAATCCTCTCCCAATCAACATTCTTGATGCTCCAGAGTTTCCTTGGGTGACAAACAATGCTCCTGCTACTCCAAAATGTTTCTAGGCAAAATATTTTTTTTCCACCAAAATTTTTGATGACCCCGGGGTCATGGTTTTTCTGGCCTGAAACCCATTTTTCCAGGATCGCACAAATCCTCTCCCAATCAACTTTCTTGATGCTCCAGAGTTTCCTTGGTTGACAAGCAATGCTCCTGCTACACCAAAATGTTGCTAGGCAAAATATTTTTTTTCACCAATTGTTTGATGACCCCGGGGTCATGGTTTTTCTGGCCTAAAACCCATTTTTCCAGGATCGCACAATCCTCTCCCAATCAACTTTCTTGATGCTCCAGAGTTTCCTTGGGTGACAAGCTATGCTCCTGCTACACCAAAATGTTGCTAGGCAAAATATTTTTTTTCACCAATTGTTTGATGACCCCGGGGTCATTGTTTTACCTGCCTGAAACCCCTTTTTCCAGGATCGCACAAATCCTCTCCCAATCAAGTTTCTTGATGCTCCAGAGTTTCCTTGGGTGACAAGCTATGCTCCTGCTACACCGAAATTGCTAGGCAAATATTTTTTTTCACCAATTTTTTGATGACCCGGGGTCATCGTTTTTCTGGCCTGAAACCCATTTTTCCAGGATCGCACAAATCCTCTCCCAATCAATTTTCTTGATGCTCCAGAGTTTCCTTGGGTGACAAGCTATGCTCCTGCTACACCAAAATATTGCTAGGCAAAATATTTTTTTCACCAATTGTTTGATGACCCGGGGTCATGGTTTTTCTGGCCTAAAACCCATTTTTCCAGGATCGCACATATCCTCTCCCAATCAACTTTCTTGATGCTCCAGAGTTTCCTTGGGTGACAAGCAATGCTCCTGCTACTCCAAAATGTTTCTAGGCAAAATATTTTTTTTCACCAATTTTTTGATGACCCCGGGGTCATCGTTTTTCTGGTCTGAAACCCATTTTTCCAGGATCGCACAAATCCTCTTCCAATCAAGTTTCTTGATGCTCCAGAGGTACCTTGGTTTACAAGCAATGCTCCTGCTACTCCAAAATGTATCTAGGCAAAATATTTTTTTTCCACCAAAATTTTGATGTCCCCGGAGTCATGGTTTTTTGGCCTGAAAACCATTTTTCCAGGATCGCACAAATCCTCTCCAATCAACTTTCTTAATGCTCCAGAGTTTCCTTGGGTGACAAGCAATGCTCCTGCTACACCAAAATGTTGCTAGGCAAAATATTTTTTTTCACCAATTGTTTGATTACCCGGGGTCATGGTTTTTCTGGCCTAAAACCCATTTTTCCAGGATCGCACATATCCTCTCCAATCAACTTTCTTGATGCTCCAGAGTTTCCTTGGGTGACAAGCAATGCTCCTGCTACTCCAAAATGTTTCTAGGCAAAATATTTTTTTTCACCAATTGTTTGATTACCCCGGGGTCATGGTTTTTCTGGCCTAAAACTCATTTTTCCAGGATCGCACAAATCCTCTTCCAATCAAGTTTCTTGATGCTCCAGAGGTACCTTGGTTTACAAGCAATGCTCCTGCTACTCCAAAATGTATCTAGGCAAAATATTTTTTTTCCACCAAAATTTTTGATGTCCCCGGAGTCATGGTTTTTCTGGCCTGAAAACCATTTTTCCAGGATCGCACAAATCCTCTCCCAATCAACTTTCTTAATGCTCCAGAGTTTCCTTGGGTGACAAGCAATGCTCCTGCTACACCAAAATGTTGCTAGGCAAAATATTTTTTTTCACCAATTGTTTGATTACCCCGGGGTCATGGTGTTTCTGGCCTAAAACTCATTTTTCCAGGATCGCACAAATCCTCTCCCAATCAACTTTCTTGATGCTCCAGAGTTTCCTTGGGTGACAAGTAATGCTCCTGCTACACCAAAATGTTGCTAGGCAAAATATTTTTTTTCACCAATTGTTTGATTACCCCGGGGTCATGGTTTTTCTTGCCTGAAACCCATTTTTCCAGGATCGCACAAATCCTCTCCCAATCAACTTTCTTGATGCTCCAGAGTTTCCTTGGGTGACAAGCTATGCTCCTGCTACACCAAAATGTTGCTAGGCAAAATTTTTTTTTTCACCAATTGTTTGATGAGCCCGGGGTCATCGTTTTCCTGGCCTGAAACCCATTTTTCCAGGATCGCACAAATCCTCTCCCAGTCAACGTTCTTGATGCTCCAGAGTTTCCTTGGGTGACAAGCTTTGCTCCTGCTACTCCAAAATGTTTCTAGGGAAAATATATTTTTTCCACCAAAATTTTTGATGACGCCGGGGTCATAGTTTTTCTGGCCTGAAACCCATTTTTCCAGGATCGCACAAATCCTCTCCCAATCAACTTTCTTGATGCTCCAGAGTTTCCTTGGGTGACAAACAATGCTCCTGCTACTCCAAAATGTTTCTAGGCAAAATATTTTTTTTCCCACCAAAATTTTTGATGACCCCGGGGTCATCGTTTTCTGGCCTGAAACCCATTTTTCCAGGATCGCACAAATCCTCTTCCAATCAAGTTTCTTGGTGCTCCAGAGGTACCTTGGTAAACAAGCAATGCTCCTGCTACTCCAAAATGTTTCTAGGCAAAATATTTTTTTCCCACCAAAATTTTTTGATGACCCCGGGGTCATCGATTTTCTGGCCTGAAACCCATTTTTCCAGGATCGCACAAATCCTCTTCCAATCAAGTTTCTTGATGCTCCAGAGGTACCTTGGTTTACAAGCAATGCTCCTGCTACTCCAAATTGTTTCTAGGCAAAATATTTTTTTTCCACCAAAATTTTTGATGACCCGGGGTCATGGTTTTTCTGGCCTGAAACCCATTTTTCCAGGATCGCACAAATCCTCTCCCAATCAACTTTCTTGATGCTCCAGAGTTTCCTTGGGTGACAAGCTATGCTCCTGCTACACCAAAATGTTGCTAGGCAAAATATTTTTTTTCACCAATTGTTTGATGACCCCCGGGTCATTGTTTTACTGGCCTGAAACCCATTTTTCCAGGATCGCACAAATCCTCTCCCAATCAAGTTTCTTGATGCTCCAGAGTTTCCTTGGGTGACAAGCTATGCTCCTGCTACACCGAAATTGCTAGGCAAAATATTTTTTTTCACCAATTTTTTGATGACCCCGGGGTCATCGTTTTTCTGGCCTGAAACCCATTTTTCAGGATCGCACAAATCCTCTCCCAATCAACTTAATTGATGCTCCAGAGTTTCCTTGGGTGACAAGCTATGCTCCTGCTACACCAAAATATTGCTAGGCAAAATATTTTTTTTCACCAATTGTTTGATGACCCCCGGGGTCATGGTTTTTCTGGCCTAAAACCCATTTTTCCAGGATCGCACATATCCTCTCCCAATCAACTTTCTTGATGCTCCAGAGTTTCCTTGGGTGACAAGCAATGCTCCTGCTACACCAAAATGTTTCTAGGCAAAATATTTTTTTTCACCAATTTTTTGATGACCCCGGGGTCATCGTTTTTCTGGTCTGAAACCCATTTTTCCAGGATCGCACAAATCCTCTTCCAATCAAGTTTCTTGATGCTCCAGAGGTACCTTGGTTTACAAGCAATGCTCCTGCTACTCAAAATGTTTCTAGGCAAAATATTTTTTTTCCACCAATATTTTTGATGTCCCCGGGGTCATGGTTTTTCTGGCCTGAAAACCATTTTTCCAGGATCGCACAAATCCTCTCCCAATCAACATTCTTGATGCTCCAGAGTTTCCTTGGGTGACAAGCAATGCTCCTGCTACACCAAAATGTTGCTAGGCAAAATATTTTTTTTTCACCAATTGTTTGATTACCCCGGGGTCATGGTTTTTCTTGCCTGAAACCCATTTTTCCAGGATCGCACAAATCCTCTCCCAATCAACTTTCTTGATGCTCCCGAGTTTCCTTGGGTGACAAGCTATGCTCCTGCTACACCAAAATGTTGCTAGGCAAAAATTTTTTTTCACCAATTGTTTGATGACCCGGGGTCATCGTTTTTCTGGCCTGAAACCCATTTTTCTAGGATCGCACAAATCCTCTCCCAATCAACGTTCTTGATGCTCCAGAGTTTCCTTGGGTGACAAGCTATGCTCCTGCTACTCCAAAATGTTTCTAGGGAAAATATATTTTTTCCACCAAAATTTTTGATGACCCGGGGTCATAGTTTTTCTGGCCTGAAACCCATTTTTCCAGGATCGCACAAATCCTCTCCCAATCAACTTTCTTGATGCTCCAGAGTTTCCTTGGGTGACAAACAATGCTCCTGCTACTCCAAAATGTTTCTAGCAAAATATTTTTTTTCCACCAAAATTTTTGATGACCCCGGAGTCATGGTTTTTCTGTCCTGAAACCCATTTTTCCAGGATCGCACAAATCCTCTCCCAATCAATTTTCTTGATGCTCCAGAGTTTCCTTGGTTGACAAGCAATGCTCCTGCTACACCAAAATGTTGCTAGGCAAAATATTTTTTTCACCAATTGTTTGATGACCCCGGGGTCATGGTTTTTCTGGCCTAAAACCCATTTTTCCAGGATCGCACAAATCCTCTCCCAATCAACTTTCTTGATGCTCCAGAGTTTCCTTGGGTGACAAGCTATGCTCCTGCTACACCAAAATGTTGCTAGGCAAAATATTTTTTTTCACCAATTGTTTGATGACCCCGGGCTCATTGTTTTACTGGCCTGAAACCCATTTTTCCAGGATCGCACAAATCCTCTCCCAATCAAGTTTCTTGATGCTCCAGAGTTTCCTTGGGTGACAAGCTATGCTCCTGCTACACCGAAATTGCTAGGCAAAATATTTTTTTTCACCAATTTTTTGATGACCCCGGGGTCATCGTTTTTCTGGCCTGAAACCCATTTTTCCAGGATTGCACAAATCCTCTCCCAATCAACTTTCTTGATGCTCCAGAGTTTCCTTGGGTGACAAGCTATGCTCCTGCTACACCAAAATATTGCTAGGCAAAATATTTTTTTTCACCAATTTTTTGATGACCCCGGGGTCATCATTTTTCTGGACTGAAAACCCATTTTTCCAGGATCGCACAAATCCTCTTCCAATCAAGTTTCTTGATGCTCCAGAGGTACCTTGTTTACAAGCAATGCTCCTGCTACTCCAAAATGTTTCTAGGCAAAATATTTTTTTTCCACCAAATTTTTGATGTCCCCGGGGTCATGGTTTTTCTGGCCTGAAAACCATTTTTCCAGGATCGCACAAATCCTCTCCCAATCAACTTTCTTAATGCTCCAGAATTTCCTTGGGTGACAAGCAATGCTACTGCTACACCAAAATGTTGCTAGGCAAAATATTTTTTTTCACCAATTGTTTTGATTACCCGGGGTCATGGTTTTTCTGGCCTAAAACTCATTTTTTCCAGGATCGCACAAATCCTCTCCCAATCAACTTTCTTGATGCTCCAGAGTTTCCTTGGGTGACAAGCAATGCTCCTGCTACACCAAAATCTTGCTAGGCAAAATATATTTTTTCACCAATTGTTTGATTACCCCGGGGTCATGGTTTTTCTGGCCTGAAACCCATTTTTCCAGGATCGCACAAATCCTCTCCAATCAACGTTCTTGATGCTCCAGAGTTTCCTTGGGTGACAAGCTTTGCTCCTGCTACTCCAAAATGTTTCTAGGGAAAATATATTTTTTCCACCAAATAATTGTTTTGAATATGACCCCGGGGTCATGGTTTTTCTGGCCTAAAACCCATTTTTCCAGGATCGCACAAATCCTCTCCCAATCAACTTTCTTGATGCTCCAGAGTTTCCTTGGGTGACAAGTAATGCTCCTGCTACACCAAAATGTTGCTAGGCAAAATATTTTTTTTCACCAATTGTTTGATTACCCGGGGTCATGGTTTTTCTTGCCTGAAACCCATTTTTCCAGGATCGCACAAATCCTCTCCCAATCGACTTTCTTGATGCTCCAGAGTTTCCTTGGGTGACAAGCTATGCTCCTGCTACACCAAAATGTTGCTAGGCAAAATTTTTTTTTTCACCAATTGTTTGATGAGCCCGGGGTCATCGTTTTCCTTTCCTGAAACCCATTTTCCAGGATCGCACAAATCCTCTCCCAATCAACGTTCTTGATGCTCCAGAGTTTCCTTGGGTGACAAACAATGCTCCTGCTACTCCAAAATGTTTCTAGGCAAAATATTTTTTTCCCACCAAAATTTTTGATGACCCCGGGGTCATCGTTTTTCTGGCCTGAAACCCATTTTTCCAGGATCGCACAAATCCTCTTCCAATCAAGTTTCTTGGTGCTCCAGAGGTACCTTGGTATACAAGCAATGCTCCTGCTACTCCAAATGTTTCTAGGCAAAATATTTTTTTCCCACCAAAATTTTTGATGACCCGGGGTCATCGTTTTTCTGGTCTGAAACCCCATTTTTCCAGGATCGCACAAATCCTCTTCCAATCAAGTTTCTTGATGCTCCAGAGGTACCTTGGTTTACAAGCAATGCTCCTGCTACTCCAAAATGTTTCTAGGCAAAATATTTTTTTTCCACCAATATTTTTGATGTCCCCGGGGTCATGGTTTTTCTGGCCTGAAAACCATTTTTCCAGGATCGCACAAATCCTCTCCCAATCAACTTTCTTGATGCTCCAGAGTTTCCTTGGGGTGACAAGCAATGCTCCTGCTACACCAAAATGTTGCTAGGCAAAATATTTTTTTTCACCAATTGTTTGATTACCCCGGGGTCATGGTTTTTCTTGCCTGAAACCCATTTTTCCTGGATCGCACAAATCCTCTCCCAATCAACTTTCTTGATGCTCCAGAGTTTCCTTGGGTGACAAGCTATGCTCCTGCTACACCAAAATGTTGCTAGGCAAAAATTTTTTTTTCACCAATTGTTTGATGACCCCGGGGTCATCGTTTTTCTGGCCTGAAACCCATTTTTCCAGGATCGCACAAATCCTCTCCCAATCAACGTTCTTGATGCTCCAGAGTTTCCTTGGGTGACAAGCTATGCTCCTGCTACTCCAAAATGTTTCTAGGGAAAATATATTTTTTCCACCAAAATTTTTGATGACCCCGGGGTCATAGTTTTCTGGCCTGAAACCCATTTTTCCAGGATCGCACAAATCCTCTCCCAATCAACTTTCTTGATGCTCCAGAGTTTCCTTGGGTGACAAACAATGCTCCTGCTACTCCAAAATGTTTCTAGGCAAATATTTTTTTTCCACCAAAATTTTTAATGACCCCGGGGTCATGGTTTTTCTGGACTGAAACCCATTTTTCCAGGATCGCACAAATCCTCTCCCAATCAACTTTCTTGATGCTCCAGAGTTTCCTTGGGTGACAAGCTATGCTCCTGCTACACCAAAATGTTGCTAGGCAAAATATTTTTTTTCACCAATTGTTTGATGACCCCGGGCTCATTGTTTTACTGGCCTGAAACCCATTTTTCCAGGATCGCACAAATCCTCTCCCAATCAAGTTTCTTGATGCTCCAGAGTTTCCTTGGGTGACAAGCTATGCTCCTGCTACACCGAAATTGCTAGGCAAAATATTTTTTTTCACCAATTTTTTGATGACCCCGGGGTCATCGTTTTTCTGGCCTGAAACCCATTTTTCCAGGATCGCACAAATCCTCTCCCAATCAACTTTCTTGATGCTCCAGAGTTTCCTTGGGTGACAAGCTATGCTCCTGCTACACCAAAATATTGCTAGGCAAAATATTTTTTTTCACCAATTTTTTGATGACCCCGGGGTCATCATTTTTCTGGTCTGAAACCCATTTTTCCAGGATCGCACAAATCCTCTTCCAATCAAGTTTCTTGATGCTCCAGAGGTACCTTGGTTTACAAGCAATGCTCCTGCTACTCCAAAATGTTTCTAGGCAAAATATTTTTTTTCCACCAAAATTTTTGATGTCCCCGGGGTCATGGTTTTTCTGGCCTGAAAACCATTTTTCCAGGATCGCACAAATCCTCTCCCAATCAACTTTCTTAATGCTCCAGAGTTTCCTTGGGTGACAAGCAATGCTACTGCTACACCAAAATGTTGCTAGGCAAAATATTTTTTTTCACCAATTGTTTGATTACCCCGGGGTCATGGTTTTTCTGGCCTGAAACCCATTTTTCCAGGATCGCACAAATCCTCTCCCAATCAACGTTCTTGATGCTCCAGAGTTTCCTTGGGTGACAAGCTTTGCTCCTGCTACTCCAAAATGTTTCTAGGGAAAATATATTTTTTCCACCAAAATTTTTGATGACCCCGGGGTCATGGTTTTTCTGGCCTAAAACCCATTTTTCCAGGATCGCACAAATCCTCTCCCAATCAACTTTCTTGATGCTGCAGAGTTTCCTTGGGTGACAAGCAATGCTCCTGCTACACCAAAATGTTTCTAGGCAAAATATTTTTTTTCACCAATTTTTTGATGACCCCGGGGTCATCGCTTTTCTGCCTGAAACCCATTTTTCCAGGATCGCACAAATCCTCTCCCAATCAACTTTCTTGATGCTCCAGAGTTTCCTTGGTTGACAAGCAATGCTCCTGCTACACCAAATGTTGCTAGGCAAAATATTTTTTTTCACCAATTGTTTGATGACCCCGGGGTCATGGGTTTTTCTGGCCTAAAACCATTTTTCCAGGATCGCACAAATCCTCTCCCAATCAACTTTCTTGATGCTCCAGAGTTTCCTTGGGTGACAAGCTATGCTCCTGCTACACCAAAATGTTGCTAGGCAAAATATTTTTTTTTCACCAATTGTTTGATGACCCCGGGGTCATCGTTTTTCTGGCCTGAAACCCATTTTTCCAGGATCGCACAAATCCTCTCCCAATCAACTTTCTTGATGCTCCAGAGTTTCCTTGGGTGACAAGCTATGCTCCTGCTACACCAAATGGTTTCTAGGCAAAATATTTTTTTTCACCAATTGTTTGATGACCCCGGGGGTCATGGTTTTTCTGGCCTAAAACCCATTTTTCCAGGATCGCACAAATCCTCTCCCAATCAACTTTCTTGATGCTCCAGAGTTTCCTTGGGTGACAAGCAATGCTCCTGCTACACCAAAATGTTTCTAGGTAAAATATTTTTTTTCACCAATTTTTTGATGACCCCGGGGTCATGGTTTTTCTGGCCTGAAACCCATTTTTCCAGGATTGCAAAAATCCTCTTCCAATCAAGTTTCTTGATGCTCCAGAGGTACCTTGGTTTACAAGCAATGCTCCTGCTACTTCAAATGTTTCTAGGCAAAATATTTTTTTTCCACCAAAATTTTGATGACCCCGAGGTCATGGTTTTTCTGGCCTGAAACCCATTTTTCAGATCGCACAAATCCTCTCCCAATCAACTTTCTTGATGCTCCAGAGTTTCCTTGGGTGACAAGCAATGCTCCTGCTACACCAAAATGTTGCTAGGCAAAATATTTTTTTTCACCAATTGTTTGAAGACCCCGGGGTCATGGTTTTTCTGGCCTGAAACCCATTTTTCCAGGATCGCACAAATCCTCTCCCAATCAACTTTCTTGATGCTCCAGAGTTTCCTTGGGTGACAAGCTATGCTCCTGCTACACCAAAAGGTTTCTAGGCAAAATATTTTCTTTCACCAATTTTTTGATGACCCCGGGGTCATCGTTTTTCTGGCCTGAAACCCATTTTTTCAGGATCGCACAAATCCTCTCCCAATCAACTTTCTTGATGCTCCAGAGGTTTCCTTGGGTGACAAGCTATGCTCCTGCTACTCCAAAATGTTTCTGAGGAAAATATATTTTTTCCACCAAAATTTTTGATGACCCCGGGGTCATAGTTTTTCTGGCCTGAAACCCATTTTTCCAGGTTCGCACAAATCCTCTCCTAATCAACTTTCTTGATGCTCCAGAGTGTCCTTGGGTGACAAACAATGCTCCTGCTACACCAAAATGTTGCTAGCAAAATATTTTTTTCCCACCAAAATTTTTGATGACCCCGGGGTCATCGTTTTTCTGGCCTGAAACCCATTTTTCCAGGATCGCACAAATCCTCTCCCAATCAAGTCTCTTGATGCTCCAGAGTTACCTTGGTTGACAAGCAATGCTCCTGCTACTCCAAAATGTTTCTAGGAATAATATTTTTTTCCACCAAAATTTTTGATGACCCCGGGGTCATGGTTTTTCTGGCCTGAAACCCATTTTTCCAGGATCGCACAAATCCTCTCCCAATCAACTTTCTTGATGCTCCAGAGTTTCCTTGGGTGACAAACAATGCTCCTGCTACACCAAAATGTTTCTAGGCAAAATATTTTTTTTCACCAATTTTTTTATGACCCCGGGGTCATGGTTTTTCTGGCCTGAAACCCATTTTTCCAGGATCGCACAAATCCTCTCCCAATCAACTTTCTTGATGCTCCAGAGTTTCCTTGGGTGACAAGCTATGCTCCTGCTACACCAAAAGGTTTCTAGGCAAAATATTTTCTTTCACCAATTTTTTGATGACCCCGGGGTCATCGTTTTTCTGGCCTGAAACCCATTTTTCCAGGATCGCACAAATCCTCTCCCAATCAACTTTCTTGATGCTCCAGAGTTTCCTTGGGTGACAAGCAATGCTCCTGCTACACCAAAATGTTGCTAGGCAAAATATTTTTTTTCACCAATTGTTTGATGACCCTGGGGTCATGGTTTTTCTGGCCTAAAACTCATTTTTCCAGGATCGCACAAATCCTGTCCCAATCAACTTTCTTGACGCTCCAGAGGTTCCTTGGGTGACAAGCAATGCTCCTGCTACACCAAAATGTTTCTACGCAAAATATGTTTTTTCACCAATTTTTTGATGACCCCGGGGTCATCGTTGTTCTGGCCTGAAACCCATTTTTCCAGGATCGCACAAATCCTCTTCCGATCAACGTTCTTGGTGCTCCAGAGTTTCCTTGGGTGACAAGCTATGCTCCTGCTACTCCAAAATGTTTCTAGGGAAAATATATTTTTTCCACCAAAATTTTTGATGACCCCGGGGTCATAGTTTTTCTGGCCTGAAACCCATTTTTCCAGGATCGCACAAATACTCTCCCAATCAACTTTCTTGATGCTCCAGAGTTTCCTTGGGTGACAAACAATGCTCCTGCTACTCCAAAATGTTTCTAGGCAAAATATTTTTTTCCCACCAAAATTTTTGATGACCCCGGGGTCATCGTTTTTCTGGCCTGAAACCCATTTTTCCAGGATCGCACAAATCCTCTCCCAATCAAGTTTCTTGATGCTCCAGAGGTACCTTGGTTTACAAGCAATGCTCCTGCTACTCCAAAATATTTCTAGGCAAAATATTTTTTTTCCACCAAAATTTTTGATGACCCCGGGGTCATGGTTTTTCTGGCCTAAAACCCATTTTTCCAGGATCGCACAAATCCTCTCCCAATCAACTTTCTTGATGCTCCAGAGGTTCCTTGGGTGACAAGCTATGCTCCTGCTACACCAAAATGTTTCTAGGCAAAATATTTTCTTTCACCAATTTTTTGATGACCCCGGGGTCATGGTTTTTCTGACCTAAAACCCATTTTTCCAGGATCGCACAAATCCTCTCCCAATCAACTTTCTTGATGCTCCAGAGTTTCCTTGGGTGACAAGCAATGCTCCTGCTACACCAAATTATTTCTAGGCAAAATATTTTTTTTCACCAATTTTTTGATGACCCCGGGTCATCGTTTTTCTGGCCTGAAACCCATTTTTCCAGGATCGCACAAATCCTCTCCCAATCAACTTTCTTGATGCTCCAGAGTATCCTTGGGTGACAAGCTATGCTCTTGCTGCACCAAAATGTTTCTAGGCAAAATATTTTCTTTCACCAATTTATTGATGACCCTGGGGTCATCGTTTTTCTGGCCTGAAACCCATTTTTCCAGGATCGCACAAATCCTCTCCCAATCAAGTCTTTTGATGCTCCAGAGTTACCTTGGTTGACAAGCAATGCTCCTGCTACTCCAAAATGTTTCTAGGAATAATATTTTTTTCCACCAAAATTTTTGATGACCCCGGGGTCATGGTTTTTCTGGCCTGAAACCCATTTTTCCAGGATCGCACAAATCCTCTCCCAATCAACTTTCTTGATGCTCCAGAGTTTCCTTTGGTGACAAACAATGCTCCTGCTACACCAAAATGTTTCTAGGCAAAATATTTCTTTTCACCAATTTTTTTATGACCCCGGGGTCATCGTTTTTCTGGCCTGAAACCCATTTTTCCAGGATCGCACAAATCCTCTCCCAATCAACTTTCTTGATGCTCCAGAGTTTCCTTGGGTGACAAGCAATGCTCCTGCTACACCAAAATGTTTCTAGGCAAAATATTTTTTTCCACCAATTTTTTGATGACCCGGGGATCATCGTTTTTCTGGCCTGAAATCCCTTTTTCCAGGATCGCACAAATCCTCTCCCAATCAAGTTTCTTGATGCTCCAGAGTTTCCTTGGGTGACAAGCAATGCTCCTGCTACACCAAAATGTTGCTAGGCAAAATATTTTTTTTCACCATTTGTTTGATTTCCCCGGGGTCATCGTTTTTCTGGCCTGAAACCCAATTTTCCAGGATCGCACAAATCCTCTCCCAATCAAGTTTCTTGATGCTCCAGAGTTACCTTGGTTGACAAGCAATGCTCCTGCTACTCCAAAATGTTTCTAGGCAAATATTTTTTTCCCAGCAAAATTTTTGATGACCCCGGGGTCATCGTTTTTCTGGCCTGAAACCCATTTATCCAGGATCGCACAAGTCCTCTCCCAATCAACTTTCTTGATGCTCCAGAGTTTCCTTGGGTGACAAGCTATGCTACTGCTACACCAAAATGTTTCTAGGCAAAATATTTTCTTTCACCAATTTTTTGATGACCCCGGGGTCATGGTTTTTCTGACCTAAAACCCATTTTTCCAGGATCGCACAAATCCTCTCCCAATCAACTTTCTTGATGCTCCAGAGTTTCCTTGGGTGACAAGCAATGCTCCTGCTACACCAAAATATTTCTAGGCAAAATATTTTTTTTCACCAATTTTTTGATGACCCCGGGTCATGGTTTTTCTGGCCTGAAACCCATTTTTCCAGGATCGCACAAATCCTCTCCCAATCAACTTTCTTGATGCGCCAGAGTTTCCTTGGGTGTCAAACAATGCTCCTGCTACACCAAAATGTTTCTAGGCAAAATATTTTTTTCACCAATTTTTTTATGACCCCGGGGTCATCGTTTTTCTGGCCTGAAACCCATTTTTCCAGGATCGCACAAATCCTCTCCCAATCAAATTTCTTGATGCTCCAGAGTTACCTTGGTTGACAAGCAATGCTTCTGCTACACCAAAATGTTTCTAGGCAAAATATTTTTTTTCACCAATTTTTTGATGACCCCGGGGTCATGGTTTTTCTGGCCTGAAACCCATTTTTCCAGGATCGCACAAATCCTCTTCCAATCAAGTTTCTTGATGCTCCAGAGGTACCTTGGTTGACAAGCAATTCTCCTGCTACTCCAAAATGTTTCTAGGCAAAATATTTTTTTTCACCAATTTTTTGATGACCCCGGGGTCATCGTTTTTCTGGCCTGAAACCCATTTTTCCAGGATCGCACAAATCCTCTCCCAATCAACTTTCTTGATGCTACAGAGGTACCTTGGTTGACAAGCAATGCTCCTGCTACTCCAAAATGTTTCTAGGCAAAATATTTTTTTTCACCAATTTTTTGATGACCCCGGGGTCATGGTTTTTCTGGCCTGAAACCCATTTTTCCAGGATCGCACAAATCCTCTCCCAAACAACTTTCTTGATGCTCCAGGGTTTCCTTGGGTGACAAACAATGCTCCTGCTACACCAAAATGTTGCTAGGCAAAATATTTTTTTTTCACCAATTGTTTGATGACCCCGGGGTCATCGTTTTTCTGGCCTGAAACCCATTTTTCCAGGATCGCACAAATCCTCTCCCAATCAACTTTCTTGATGCTCCAGAGTTACCTTGGTTGACAAGCAATGCTCCTGCTACTCCAAAATGTTTCTAGGGAAAATAAATTTATTCCACCAAAATTTTTGATGACCCCGGGGTCATCGTTTTCCTGGCCTGACACCCATTTTTCCAGGATCGCACAAATCCTCTCCCAATCAACTTTCTTGATGCTCCAGAGTTACCTTGGTTGACAAGCAATGCTCCTGCTACACCAAAATGTTTCTAGGCAAAATATTGTTTTTCACCAATTTTTTGATGACCCCGGGGTCATGGTTTTTCTGGCCTGAAACCCATTTTTCCAGGATCGCACAAATCCTCTTCCAATCAAGTTTCTTTATGCTCCAGAGGTACCTTGGTTGACAAGCAATTCTCCTGCTACTCCAAAATGTTTCTAGGCAAAATATTTTTTTTCACCAATTTTTTGATGACCCCGGGGTCATCGTTTTTCTGGCCTGAAACCCATTTTTCCAGGATCCCACAAATCCTCTCCCAATCAACTTTCTTGATGCTACAGAGGTACCTTGGTTGACAAGCAATGCTCCTGCTACTCCAAAATGTTTCTAGGCAAAATATTTTTTTTCACCAATTGTTTGATGACCCCGGGTCATCGTTTTTCTGGCCTGAAACCCATTTTTCCACGATCGCACAAATCCTCTCCCAATCAACTTTCTTGATGCTCCAGAGTATCCTTGGGTGACAAGCTATGCTCCTGCTGCACCAAAAAGTTTCTAGGCAAAATATTTTCTTTCACCAATTTATTGATGACCCCGGGGTCATAGTTTTTCTGGCCTGAAACCCATTTTTCCAGGATCGCACAAATCCTCTCCCAATCAAGTTTCTTGATGCTCCAGAGTATCCTTGGGTGACAAGCTATGCTCCTGCTGCACCAAAATGTTTGTAGGCAAAATATTTTCTTTCACCAATTTTTTGATGACCCCGGGGTCATCGTTTTTCTGGCCTGAAACCCCTTTTTCCAGGATCGCACAAATCCTCTCCCAATCAACTTTCTTGATGCTCCAGAGTTTCCTTGGGTGACAAGCAATGCTCCTGCTACACCAAAATATTGCTAGGCAAAATATTTTTTTTCACCATTTGTTTGATGACCCCGGGGTCATCGTTTTTCTGGCCTGAAACCCATTTTTCCAGGATCGCACAAATCCTCTCCCAATCAAGTTTCTTGATGCTCCTGAGGTACCTTGGTTGACAAGCAATGCTCCTGCTACTCCAAAATGTTTCTAGGAATAATATTTTTTTTCCACCAAAACTTTTGATGACCCCGGGGTCATCGTTTTTCTGGCCTGAAACCCATTTTTCCAGGATCGCACAAATCCTCTCCCAATCAACTTTCTTGATGCTCCAGAGTTTCCTTGGGTGACAAGCAATGCTCATGCTACACCAAAATGTTGCTAGGCAAAATATTTTTTTTCACCATTTGTTTGATGACCCCGGGGTCATGGTTTTTCTGGCCTGAAACCCATTTTTCCAGGATCGCACAAATCCTCTTCCAATCAAGTTTCTTGATGCTCCAGAGGTACCTTGGTTGACAAGCAATGCTCCTGCTACTCCAAAATGTTTCTAGGCAAAATATTTTTTTTCACCAATTGTTTGATGACCCCGGGTCATCGTTTTTCTGGCCTGAAACCCATTTTTCCACGATCGCACAAATCCTCTCCCAATCAACTTTCTTGATGCTCCAGAGTATCCTTGGGTGACAAGCTATGCTCCTGCTGCACCAAAAAGTTTCTAGGCAAAATATTTTCTTTCACCAATTTATTGATGACCCCGGGGTCATAGTTTTTCTGGCCTGAAACCCATTTTTCCAGGATCGCACAAATCCTCTCCCAATCAAGTTTCTTGATGCTCCAGAGTATCCTTGGGTGACAAGCTATGCTCCTGCTGCACCAAAATGTTTGTAGGCAAAATATTTTCTTTCACCAATTTTTTGATGACCCCGGGGTCATCGTTTTTCTGGCCTGAAACCCCTTTTTCCAGGATCGCACAAATCCTCTCCCAATCAACTTTCTTGATGCTCCAGAGTTTCCTTGGGTGACAAGCAATGCTCCTGCTACACCAAAATATTGCTAGGCAAAATATTTTTTTTCACCATTTGTTTGATGACCCCGGGGTCATCGTTTTTCTGGCCTGAAACCCATTTTTCCAGGATCGCACAAATCCTCTCCCAATCAAGTTTCTTGATGCTCCTGAGGTACCTTGGTTGACAAGCAATGCTCCTGCTACTCCAAAATGTTTCTAGGAATAATATTTTTTTTCCACCAAAACTTTTGATGACCCCGGGGTCATCGTTTTTCTGGCCTGAAACCCATTTTTCCAGGATCGCACAAATCCTCTCCCAATCAACTTTCTTGATGCTCCAGAGTTTCCTTGGGTGACAAGCAATGCTCATGCTACACCAAAATGTTGCTAGGCAAAATATTTTTTTTCACCATTTGTTTGATGACCCCGGGGTCATGGTTTTTCTGGCCTGAAACCCATTTTTCCAGGATCGCACAAATCCTCTTCCAATCAAGTTTCTTGATGCTCCAGAGGTACCTTGGTTGACAAGCAATGCTCCTGCTACTCCAAAATGTTTCTAGGCAAAATATTTTTTTTCCACCAAAATTTTTGATGACCCCGGTGTGATGGTTTTTCTGGCCTAAAACCCATTTTTCCAGGATCGCACAAATCCTCTCCCAATCAACTTTCTTGATGCTCCAGAGTTTCCTTGGGTGACAAGCAATGCTCCTGCTACACCAAAATGTTTCTAGGCAAAATATTTTTTTTCACCAATTTTTTGATGACCCCGGGGTCATCGTTTTTCTGGCCTGAAACCCCTTTTTCCAGGATCGCACAAATCCTCTCCCAATCAAGTTTCTTGATGCTCCAGAGTTTCCTTGGGTGACAAGCAATGCTCCTGCTACACCAAAATGTTGCTAGGCAAAATATTTTTTTTCACCATTTGTTTGATGACCCCGGGGTCATGGTTTTTCTGGCCTGAAACCCATTTTTCCAGGATCGCACAAATCCTCTTCCAATCAAGTTTCTTGATGCTCCAGAGGTACCTTGGTTGACAAGCAATGCTCCTGCTACTCCAAAATGTTTCTAGGCAAAATATTTTTTTTCCACCAAAATTTTTGATGACCCCGGTGTCATGGTTTTTCTGGCCTAAAACCCATTTTTCCAGGATCGCACAAATCCTCTCCCAATCAAGTTTCTTGATGCTCCAGAGTTACCTTGGTTGAAAAGCATTTCCCCTGCTACTACAAAATGTTTCTAGGCAAAATATTTTTTTCCCACCAAAATTTTTGATGACCCCGGGGTCATCGTTTTCCTGGCCTGAAACCCATTTTTCCAGGATCGCACAAATCCTCTCCCAATCAACTTTCTTGATGCTCCAGAGGTACCTTGGTTGACAAGCAATGCTCCTGCTACTCCAAAATGTTTCTAGGCAAAATATTTTTTTTCCACCAAAATTTTTGATGACCCCGGGGTCATGAATTTTCTGGCCTAAAACCCATTTTTCCAGGTTCGCACAAATCCTCTCCCAATCAACTTTCTTGATGCTCCAGAGTTTCCTTGGGTGACAAGCAATGCTCCTGCTACACCAAAATGTTTCTAGGCAAAATATTTTTTTTCACCAATTTTTTGATGACCCCGGGGTCATGGTTTTTCTGGCATAAAACCCATTTTTCCAGGATCGCACAAATCCTCTCCCAATCAAGTTTCTTGATGCTCCAGAGTTACCTTGGTTGACAAGCAATGCTCCTGCTACTCCAAAATGTTTCTAGTAAAAATATATTTTTTCCACCAAAATTTTTGATGACCCCGGGGTCATGGTTTTTCTGGCCTGAAACCCATTTTTCCAGGATCGCACAAATCCTCTCCCAATCAACTTTCTTGATGCTCCTGAGTTTCCTTGGGTGACAAGCAATGCTCCTGCTACACCAAAATGTTTCTAGGCAAAATATTTTTTTTCACCAATTTTTTGATGACCCCGGGGTCATCGTTTGTCTGGCCTGAAACCCATTTTTCCAGGATCGCACAAATCCTCTCCCAATCAACTTTCTTGATGCTCCAGAGTTTCCTTGGGTGACAAGCTATGCTCCTGCTACACCAAAAAGTTTCTAGGCAAAATATTTTCTTTCACCAATTTTTTGATGACCCTGGGGTCATCGTTTTTCTGACCTAAAACCCATTTTTCCAGGATCGCACAAATCCTCTCCCAATCAACTTTCTTGATGCTCCAGAGTTTCCTTGGGTGACAAGAAATGCTCCTGCTACACCAAAATATTTCTAGGCAAAATATTTTTTTTCACCAATTTTTTGATGACCCCGGGGTCATCGTTTTTCTGGCCTGAAACCCATTTTTCCAGGATCACACAAATCCTCTCCCAATCAACTTTCTTGATGCTCCAGAGTTTCCTTGGTTGACAAGCAATGCTCCTGCTACTCCAAAATATTTCTAGGAAAAATATATTTTTTCCACCAAAATTTTTGATGACCCCGTGGTCATGGTTTTTCTGGCATAAAACCCATTTTTCCAGGATCGCACAAATCCTCTCCCAATCAATTTTCTTGATGCTCCTGAGGTACCTTGATTGACAAGTAATGCTCCTGCTACTCCAAAATGTTTCTAGGGAAAATATTTTTTTTCCACCAAAATTTTTGATGACCCCGGGGTCATCGTTTTCCTGGCCTGAAACCCATTTTTCCAGGATCGCACAAATCCTCACCCAATCAAGTTTCTTAATGCTCCAGAGTTACCTTGGTTGAAAAGCATTTCCCCTGCTACTACAAAATGTTTCTAGGCAAAATATTTTTTTCCCACCAAAATTTTTGATGACCCCGGGGTCATCGTTTTCCTGGCCTGAAACCCATTTTTCCAGGATCGCACAAATCCTCTCCCAATCAACTTTCTTGATGCTCCAGAGTTTCCTTGGGTGACAAACAATGCTCCTGCTACACCAAAATGTTTCGAGGCAAAATTTTTTTTTCACCAATTTTTTGATGACCCCGGGGTCATCGTTTTTCTGGCCTGAAACCCATTTTTCCAGGATCGCACAAATCCTCTCACAATCAACTTTCTTGATGCTCCAGAGTTTGCTTGGGTGACAAGCAATGCTCCTGCTACACCAAAATGTTTCTAGGCAAAATATTTTCTTTCAACAATTTATTGATGACCCCGGGGTCATCGTTTTTCTGGCCTGAAACCCATTTTTCTAGGATCGCACAAATCCTCTCCCAATCAACTTTCTTGATGCGCCAGAGTTTCCTTGGGTGACAAGCAATGCTCCTGCTACACCAAAATGTTGCTAGGCAAAACATTTTTTTTCACCATTTGTTTGATGACCCCGGGGTCATCCTTTTTCTGGTCTGAAACCCATTTTTCCAGGATCGCACAAATCCTCTCCCAATCAAGTTTCTTGATGCTCCTGAGGTACCTTGGTTGACAAGCAATGCTCCTGCTACTCCAAAATGTTTCTAGGCAAATATTTTTTTCCCAGCAAAATTTTTGATGACCCCGGGGTCATCGTTTTTCTGGCCTGAAACCCATTTATCCAGGATCGCACAAGTCCTCTCCCAATCAAATTTCTTGATGCTCCAGAGTTTCCTTGGGTGACAAGCTATGCTCCTGCTACACCAAAATGTTTCTAGGCAAAATATTTTCTTTCACCAATTTTTTGATGACCCCGGGGTCATGGTTTTTCTGACCTAAAACCCATTTTTCCAGGATCGCACAAATCCTCTCCCAATCAACTTTCTTGATGCTCCAGAGTTTCCTTGGGTGACAAGCAATGCTCCTGCTACACCAAAATATTTCTAGGCAAAATATTTTTTTTCACCAATTTTTTGATGACCCCGGGTCATGGTTTTTCTGGCCTGAAACCCATTTTTCCAGGATCGCACAAATCCTCTCCCAATCAACTTTCTTGATGCGCCAGAGTTTCCTTGGGTGTCAAACAATGTTCCTGCTACACCAAAATGTTTCTAGGCAAAATATTTTTTTCACCAATTTTTTGATGACCCCGGGGTCATCGTTTTTCTGGCCTGAAACCCATTTTTCCAGGATCGCACAAATCCTCTCCCAATCAACTTTCTTGATGCTCCAGAGTTTCCTTGGGTGACAAGCAATGCTCCTGCTACACCAAAATGTTTCTAGGCAAAATATTTTCTTTCACCAATTTATTGATGACCCCGGGGTCATAGTTTTTCTGGCCTGAAACCCATTTTTCCAGGATCGCACAAATCCTCTCCCAATCAAGTTTCTTGATGTTCCAGAGTTACCTTGGTTGACAAGCAGTGCTCCTGATACTCCAAAATGTATCTAGGGAAAATATATTTTTTACACCAAAATTTTTGATGACCCCGGGGTCATGGTTTTTCTGGCCTGAAACCCATTTTTCCAGGATCGCACAAATCCTCTCCCAAACAACTTTCTTGATGCTCCAGGGTTTCCTTGGGTGACAAACAATGCTCCTGCTACACCAAAATGTTGCTAGGCAAAATATTTTTTTTTCACCAATTGTTTGATGACCCCGGGGTCATCGTTTTTCTGGCCTGAAACCCATTTTTCCAGGATCGCACAAATCCTCTCCCAGTCAAGTTTCTTGATGCTCCAGAGTTACCTTGGTTGACAAGCAATGCTCCTGCTACTCCAAAATGTTTCTAGGGAAAATATTTTTTTTCCACCAAAATTTTTGATGACCCCGGGGTCATCGTTTTCCTGGCCTGACACCCATTTTTCCAGGATCACACAAATCCTCTCCCAATCAACTTTCTTGATGCTCCAGAGTTACCTTGGTTGACAAGCAATGCTTCTGCTACACCAAAATGTTTCTAGGCAAAATATTTTTTTTCACCAATTTTTTGATGACCCCGGGGTCATGGTTTTTCTGGCCTGAAACCCATTTTTCCAGGATCGCACAAATCCTCTTCCAATCAAGTTTCTTGATGCTCCAGAGGTACCTTGGTTGACAAGCAATTCTCCTGCTACTCCAAAATGTTTCTAGGCAAAATATTTTTTTTCACCAATTTTTTGATGACCCCGGGGTCATCGTTTTTCTGGCCTGAAACCCATTTTTCCAGGATCGCACAAATCCTCTCCCAATCAACTTTCTTGATGCTACAGAGGTACCTTGGTTGACAAGCAATGCTCCTGCTACTCCAAAATGTTTCTAGGCAAAATATTTTTTTTCACCAATTTTTTGATGACCCCGGGGTCATGGTTTTTCTGGCCTGAAACCCATTTTTCCAGGATCGCACAAATCCTCTCCCAAACAACTTTCTTGATGCTCCAGGGTTTCCTTGGGTGACAAACAATGCTCCTTCTACACCAAAATGTTGCTAGGCAAAATATTTTTTTTTCACCAATTGTTTGATGACCCCGGGGTCATCGTTTTTCTGGCCTGAAACCCATTTTTCCAGGATAGCACAAATCCTCTCCCAATCAAGTTTCTTGATGCTCCAGAGTTACCTTGGTTGACAAGCAATGCTCCTGCTACTCCAAAATGTTTCTAGGGAAAATAAATTTATTCCACCAAAATTTTTGATGACCCCGGGGTCATCGTTTTCCTGGCCTGACACCCATTTTTCCAGGATCGCACAAATCCTCTCCCAATCAACTTTCTTGATGCTCCAGAGTTACCTTGGTTGACAAGCAATACTCCTGCTACACCAAAATGTTTCTAGGCAAAATATTGTTTTTCACCAATTTTTTGATGACCCCGGGGTCATGGTTTTTCTGGCCTGAAACCCATTTTTCCAGGATCGCACAAATCCTCTTCCAATCAAGTTTCTTTATGCTCCAGAGGTACCTTGGTTGACAAGCAATTCTCCTGCTACTCCAAAATGTTTCTAGGCAAAATATTTTTTTTCACCAATTTTTTGATGACCCCGGGGTCATCGTTTTTCTGGCCTGAAACCCATTTTTCCAGGATCCCACAAATCCTCTCCCAATCAACTTTCTTGATGCTACAGAGGTACCTTGGTTGACAAGCAATGCTCCTGCTACTCCAAAATGTTTCTAGGCAAAATATTTTTTTTCACCAATTGTTTGATGACCCCGGGTCATCGTTTTTCTGGCCTGAAACCCATTTTTCCAGGATCGCACAAATCCTCTCCCAATCAACTTTCTTGATGCTCCAGAGTATCCTTGGGTGACAAGCTATGCTCCTGCTGCACCAAAAAGTTTCTAGGCAAAATATTTTCTTTCACCAATTTATTGATGACCCCGGGGTCATAGTTTTTCTGGCCTGAAACCCATTTTTCCAGGATCGCACAAATCCTCTCCCAATCAAGTTTCTTGATGCTCCAGAGTTACCTTGGTTGACAAGCAATGCTCCTGCTACACCAAAATGTTTCTAGGCAAAATATTTTCTTTCACCAATTTTTTGATGACCCCGGGATCATGGTTTTTCAGACCTAAAACCCATTTTTCCAGGATCGCACAAATCCTCTCCCAATCAACTTTCTTGATGCTCCAGAGTTTCCTTGGGTGACAAGCAATGCTCCTGCTACACCAAAATATTTCTAGGCAAAATATTTTTTTTCACCAATTTTTTGATGACCCCGGGTCATCGTTTTTCTGGCCTGAAACCCATTTTTCCAGGATCGCACAAATCCTCTCCCAATCAACTTCCTTGATGCTCCAGAGTATCCTTGGGTGACAAGCTATGCTCCTGCTGCACCAAAATGTTTGTAGGCAAAATATTTTCTTTCACCAATTTTTTGATGACCCCGGGGTCATCGTTTTTCTGGCCTGAAACCCCTTTTTCCAGGATCGCACAAATCCTCTCCCAATCAACTTTCTTGATGCTCCAGAGTTTCCTTGGGTGACAAGCAATGCTCCTGCTACACCAAAATATTGCTAGGCAAAATATTTTTTTTCACCATTTGTTTGATGACCCCGGGGTCATCGTTTTTCTGGCCTGAAACCCATTTTTCCAGGATCGCACAAATCCTCTCCCAATCAACTTTCTTGATGCTCCAGAGTTTCCTTGGGTGACAAGCAATGCTCCTGCTACACCAAAATGTTGCTAGGCAAAATATTTTTTTTCACCATTTGTTTGATGACCCCGGGGTCATGGTTTTTCTGGCCTGAAACCCATTTTTCCAGGATCGCACAAATCCTCTTCCAATCAAGTTTCTTGATGCTCCAGAGGTACCTTGGTTGACAAGCAATGCTCCTGCTACTCCAAAATGTTTCTAGGCAAAATATTTTTTTTCCACCAAAATTTTTGATGACCCCGGTGTGATGGTTTTTCTGGCCTAAAACCCATTTTTCCAGGATCGCACAAATCCTCTCCCAATCAAGTTTCTTGATGCTCCAGTGTTACCTTGGTTGAAAAGCATTTCCCCTGCTACTACAAAATGTTTCTAGGCAAAATATTTTTTTCCCACCAAAATTTTTGATGACCCCGGGGTCATCGTTTTCCTGGCCTGAAACCCATTTTTCCAGGATCGCACAAATCCTCTCCCAATCAACTTTCTTGATGCTCCAGAGTTTCCTTGGGTGACAAACAATGCTCCTGCTACACCAAAATGTTTCGAGGCAAAAATTTTTTTTCACCAATTTTTTGATGACCCCGGGGTCATCGTTTTTCTGGCCTGAAACCCATTTTTCCAGGATCGCACAAATCCTCTCCCAATCAACTTTCTTGATGCTCCAGAGTTTGCTTGGGTGACAAGCAATGCTCCTGCTACACCAAAATGTTTCTAGGCAAAATATTTTCTTTCAACAATTTATTGATGACCCCGGGGTCATCGTTTTTCTGGCCTGAAACCCATTTTTCTAGGATCGCACAAATCCTCTCCCAATCAACTTTCTTGATGCGCCAGAGTTTCCTTGGGTGACAAGCAATGCTCCTGCTACACCAAAATGTTGCTAGGCAAAACATTTTTTTTCACCATTTGTTTGATGACCCCGGGGTCATCCTTTTTCTGGCCTGAAACCCATTTTTCCAGGATCGCACAAATCCTCTCCCAATCAAGTTTCTTGATGCTCCTGAGGTACCTTGGTTGACAAGCAATGCTCCTGCTACTCCAAAATGTTTCTAGGCAAATATTTTTTTTCCCAGCAAAATTTTTGATGACCCCGGGGTCATCGTTTTTCTGGCCTGAAACCCATTTATCCAGGATCGCACAAGTCCTCTCCCAATCAACTTTCTTGATGCTCCAGAGTTTCCTTGGGTGACAAGCTATGCTCCTGCTACACCAAAATTTTTTCTAGGCAAAATATTTTCTTTCACCAATTTTTTGATGACCCCGGGGTCATGGTTTTTCTGACCTAAAACCCATTTTTCCAGGATCGCACAAATCCTCTCCCAATCAACTTTCTTGATGCTCCAGAGTTTCCTTGGGTGACAAGCAATGCTCCTGCTACACCAAAATATTTCTAGGCAAAATATTTTTTTTCACCAATTTTTTGATGACCCCGGGTCATGGTTTTTCTGGCCTGAAACCCATTTTTCCAGGATCGCACAAATCCTCTCCCAATCAACTTTCTTGATGCGCCAGAGTTTCCTTGGGTGTCAAACAATGTTCCTGCTACACCAAAATGTTTCTAGGCAAAATATTTTTTTCACCAATTTTTTGATGACCCCGGGGTCATCGTTTTTCTGGCCTGAAACCCATTTTTCCAGGATCGCACAAATCCTCTCCCAATCAACTTTCTTGATGCTCCAGAGTTTCCTTGGGTGACAAGCAATGCTCCTGCTACACCAAAATGTTTCTAGGCAAAATATTTTCTTTCACCAATTTTTTGATGACCCCGGGGTCATCGTTTTTCTGGCCTGAAACCCATTTTTCCAGGATCGCACAAATCCTCTCCCAATCAAGTTTCTTGATGTTCCAGAGTTACCTTGGTTTACAAGCAGTGCTCCTGATACTCCAAAATGTATCTAGGGAAAATATATTTTTTACACCAAAATTTTTGATGACCCCGGGGTCATGGTTTTTCTGGCCTGAAACCCATTTTTCCAGGATCGCACAAATCCTCTCCCAAACAACTTTCTTGATGCTCCAGGGTTTCCTTGGGTGACAAACAATGCTCCTGCTACACCAAAATGTTGCTAGGCAAAATATTTTTTTTTCACCAATTGTTTGATGACCCCGGGGTCATCGTTTTTCTGGCCTGAAACCCATTTTTCCAGGATCGCACAAATCCTCTCCCAGTCAAGTTTCTTGATGCTCCAGAGTTACCTTGGTTGACAAGCAATGCTCCTGCTACTCCAAAATGTTTCTAGGGAAAATATTTTTTTTCCACCAAAATTTTTGATGACCCCGGGGTCATCGTTTTCCTGGCCTGACACCCATTTTTCCAGGATCACACAAATCCTCTCCCAATCAACTTTCTTGATGCTCCAGAGTTACCTTGGTTGACAAGCAATGCTTCTGCTACACCAAAATGTTGCTAGGCAAAATATTTTTTTTTCACCAATTGTTTGATGACCCCGGGGTCATCGTTTTTCTGGCCTGAAACCCATTTTTCCAGGATCGCACAAATCCTCTCCCAATCAAGTTTCTTGATGCTCCAGAGTTACCTTGGTTGACAAGCAATGCTCCTGCTACTCCAAAATGTTTCTAGGGAAAATAAATTTATTCCACCAAAATTTTTGATGACCCCGGGGTCATCGTTTTCCTGGCCTGACACCCATTTTTCCAGGATCGCACAAATCCTCTCCCAATCAACTTTCTTGATGCTCCAGAGTTACCTTGGTTGACAAGCAATGCTCCTGCTACACCAAAATGTTTCTAGGCAAAATATTGTTTTTCACCAATTTTTTGATGACCCCGGGGTCATGGTTTTTCTGGCCTGAAACCCATTTTTCCAGGATCGCACAAATCCTCTTCCAATCAAGTTTCTTTATGCTCCAGAGGTACCTTGGTTGACAAGCAATTCTCCTGCTACTCCAAAATGTTTCTAGGCAAAATATTTTTTTTCACCAATTTTTTGATGACCCCGGGGTCATCGTTTTTCTGGCCTGAAACCCATTTTTCCAGGATCCCACAAATCCTCTCCCAATCAACTTTCTTGATGCTACAGAGGTACCTTGGTTGACAAGCAATGCTCCTGCTACTCCAAAATGTTTCTAGGCAATATTTTTTTTTTCACCAATTGTTTGATGACCCCGGGTCATCGTTTTTCTGGCCTGAAACCCATTTTTCCAGGATCGCACAAATCCTCTCCCAATCAACTTTCTTGATGCTCCAGAGTATCCTTGGGTGACAAGCTATGCTCCTGCTGCACCAAAAAGTTTCTAGGCAAAATATTTTCTTTCACCAATTTATTGATGACCCCGGGGTCATAGTTTTTCTGGCCTGAAACCCATTTTTCCAGGATCGCACAAATCCTCTCCCAATCAAGTTTCTTGATGCTCCAGAGTTACCTTGGTTGACAAGCAATGCTCCTGCTACACCAAAATGTTTCTAGGCAAAATATTTTCTTTCACCAATTTTTTGATGACCCCGGGATCATGGTTTTTCAGACCTAAAACCCATTTTTCCAGGATCGCACAAATCCTCTCCCAATCAACTTTCTTGATGCTCCAGAGTATCCTTGGGTGACAAGCAATGCTCCTGCTACACCAAAATATTTCTAGGAAAAATATTTTTTTTTCACCAATTTTTTGATGACCCCGGGTCATCGTTTTTCTGGCCTGAAACCCATTTTTCCAGGATCGCACAAATCCTCTCCCAATCAACTTTCTTGACGCTCCAGAGTATCCTTGGTTGACAAGCTATGCTCCTGCTGCACCAAAATGTTTGTAGGCAAAATATTTTCTTTCACCAATTTTTTGATGACCCCGGGGTCATCGTTTTTCTGGCCTGAAACCCCTTTTTCCAGGATCGCACAAATCCTCTCCCAATCAACTTTCTTGATGCTCCAGAGTTTCCTTGGGTGACAAGCAATGCTCCTGCTACACCAAAATGTTGCTAGGCAAAATATTTTTTTTCACCATTTGTTTGATGACCCCGGGGTCATGGTTTTTCTGGCCTGAAACCCATTTTTCCAGGATCGCACAAATCCTCTTCCAATCAAGTTTCTTGATGCTCCAGAGGTACCTTGGTTGACAAGCAATTCTCCTGCTACTCCAAAATGTTTCTAGGCAAAATATTTTTTTTCCACCAAAATTTTTGATGACCCCGGTGTGATGGTTTTTCTGGCCTAAAACCCATTTTTCCAGGATCGCACAAATCCTCTCCCAATCAACTTTCTTGATGCTCCAGAGTTTCCTTGGGTGACAAGCAATGCTCCTGCTACACCAAAATGTTTCTAGGCAAAATATTTTTTTTCACCAATTTTTTGATGACCCCGGGGTCATCGTTTTTCTGGCCTGAAACCCCTTTTTCCAGGATCGCACAAATCCTCTCCCAATCAAGTTTCTTGATGCTCCAGAGTTTCCTTGGGTGACAAGCAATGCTCCTGCTACACCAAAATGTTGCTAGGCAAAATATTTTTTTTCACCATTTGTTTGATGACCCCGGGGTCATGGTTTTTCTGGCCTGAAACCCATTTTTCCAGGATCGCACAAATCCTCTTCCAATCAAGTTTCTTGATGCTCCAGAGGTACCTTGGTTGACAAGCAATGCTCCTGCTACTCCAAAATGTTTCTAGGCAAAATATTATTTTTCCACCAAAATTTTTGATGACCCCGGTGTCATGGTTTTTCTGGCCTAAAACCCATTTTTCCAGGATCGCACAAATCCTCTCCCAATCAAGTTTCTTGATGCTCCAGATTTACCTTGGTTGAAAAGCATTTCCCCTGCTACTACAAAATGTTTCTAGGCAAAATATTTTTTTCCCACCAAAATTTTTGATGACCCCGGGGTCATCGTTTTCCTGGCCTGAAACCCATTTTTCCAGGATCGCACAAATCCTCTCCCAATCAACTTTCTTGATGCTCCAGAGGTACCTTGGTTGACAAGCAATGCTCCTGCTACTCCAAAATGTTTCTAGGCAAAATATTTTTTTTCCACCAAAATTTTTGATGACCCCGGGGTCATGAATTTTCTGGCCTAAAACCCATTTTTCCAGGTTCGCACAAATCCTCTCCAATCAACTTTCTTGATGCTCCAGAGTTTCCTTGGGTGACAAGCAATGCTCCTGCTACACCAAAATGTTTCTAGGCAAAATATTTTTTTTCACCAATTTTTTGATGACCCCGGGGTCATGGTTTTTCTGGCATAAAACCCATTTTTCCAGGATCGCACAAATCCTCTCCCAATCAAGTTTCTTGATGCTCCAGAGTTACCTTGGTTGACAAGCAATGCTCCTGCTACTCCAAAATGTTTCTAGTAAAAATATATTTTTTCCACCAAAATTTTTGATGACCCCGGGGTCATGGTTTTTCTGGCCTGAAACCCATTTTTCCAGGATCGCACAAATCCTCTCCCAATCAAATTTCTTGATGCGCCAGAGTTTCCTTGGGTGACAAACAATGCTCCTGCTACACCAAAATGTTTCTAGGCAAAATATTTTTTTTCACCAATTTTTTGATGACCCCGGGGTCATCGTTTTTCTGGCCTGAAACCCATTTTTCCAGGATCGCACAAATCCTCTCCCAATCAACTTTCTTGATGCTCCTGAGTTTCCTTGGGTGACAAGCTATGCTCCTGCTACACCAAAAAGTTTCTAGGCAAAATATTTTCTTTCACCAATTTTTTGATGACCCTGGGGTCATCGTTTTTCTGACCTAAAACCCATTTTTCCAGGATCGCACAAATCCTCTCCCAATCAACTTTCTTGATGCTCCAGAGTTTCCTTGGGTGACAAGAAATGCTCCTGCTACACCAAAATGTTGCTAGGCAAAATATTTTTTTTCACCTTTTGTTTGATGACCCCGGGGTCATGGTTTTTCTGGCCTGAAACCCATTTTTCCAGGATCGCACAAATCCTCTTCCAATCAAGTTTCTTGATGCTCCAGAGGTACCTTGGTTGACAAGCAATGCTCCTGCTACTCCAAAATGTTTCTAGGCAAAATATTTTTTTTCCACCAAAATTTTTGATGACCCCGGTGTGATGGTTTTTCTGGCCTAAAACCCATTTTTCCAGGATCGCACAAATCCTCTCCCAATCAACTTTCTTGATGCTCCAGAGTTTCCTTGGGTGACAAGCAATGCTCCTGCTACACCAAAATGTTTCTAGGCAAAATATTTTTTTTCACCAATTTTTTGATGACCCCGGGGTCATCGTTTTTCTGGCCTGAAACCCCTTTTTCCAGGATCGCACAAATCCTCTCCCAATCAAGTTTCTTGATGCTCCAGAGTTTCCTTGGGTGACAAGCAATGCTCCTGCTACACCAAAATGTTGCTAGGCAAAATATTTTTTTTCACCATTTGTTTGATGACCCCGGGGTCATGGTTTTTCTGGCCTGAAACCCATTTTTCCAGGATCGCACAAATCCTCTTCCAATCAAGTTTCTTGATGCTCCAGAGGTACCTTGGTTGACAAGCAATGCTCCTGCTACTCCAAAATGTTTCTAGGCAAAATATTATTTTTCCACCAAAATTTTTGATGACCCCGGTGTCATGGTTTTTCTGGCCTAAAACCCATTTTTCCAGGATCGCACAAATCCTCTCCCAATCAAGTTTCTTGATGCTCCAGAGTTACCTTGGTTGAAAAGCATTTCCCCTGCTACTACAAAATGTTTCTAGGCAAAATATTTTTTTCCCACCAAAATTTTTGATGACCCCGGGGTCATCGTTTTCCTGGCCTGAAACCCATTTTTCCAGGATCGCACAAATCCTCTCCCAATCAACTTTCTTGATGCTCCAGAGGTACCTTGGTTGACAAGCAATGCTCCTGCTACTCCAAAATGTTTCTAGGCAAAATATTTTTTTTCCACCAAAATTTTTGATGACCCCGGGGTCATGAATTTTCTGGCCTAAAACCCATTTTTCCAGGTTCGCACAAATCCTCTCCAATCAACTTTCTTGATGCTCCAGAGTTTCCTTGGGTGACAAGCAATGCTCCTGCTACACCAAAATGTTTCTAGGCAAAATATTTTTTTTCACCAATTTTTTGATGACCCCGGGGTCATGGTTTTTCTGGCATAAAACCCATTTTTCCAGGATCGCACAAATCCTCTCCCAATCAAGTTTCTTGATGCTCCAGAGTTACCTTGGTTGACAAGCAATGCTCCTGCTACTCCAAAATGTTTCTAGTAAAAATATATTTTTTCCACCAAAATTTTTGATGACCCCGGGGTCATGGTTTTTCTGGCCTGAAACCCATTTTTCCAGGATCGCACAAATCCTCTCCCAATCAAATTTCTTGATGCGCCAGAGTTTCCTTGGGTGACAAACAATGCTCCTGCTACACCAAAATGTTTCTAGGCAAAATATTTTTTTTCACCAATTTTTTGATGACCCCGGGGTCATCGTTTTTCTGGCCTGAAACCCATTTTTCCAGGATCGCACAAATCCTCTCCCAATCAACTTTCTTGATGCTCCTGAGTTTCCTTGGGTGACAAGCTATGCTCCTGCTACACCAAAAAGTTTCTAGGCAAAATATTTTCTTTCACCAATTTTTTGATGACCCTGGGGTCATCGTTTTTCTGACCTAAAACCCATTTTTCCAGGATCGCACAAATCCTCTCCCAATCAACTTTCTTGATGCTCCAGAGTTTCCTTGGGTGACAAGAAATGCTCCTGCTACACCAAAATGTTGCTAGGCAAAATATTTTTTTTCACCTTTTGTTTGATGACCCCGGGGTCATGGTTTTTCTGGCCTGAAACCCATTTTTCCAGGATCGCACAAATCCTCTTCCAATCAAGTTTCTTGATGCTCCAGAGGTACCTTGGTTGACAAGCAATGCTCCTGCTACTCCAAAATGTTTCTAGGAAAAATATTTTTTTTCCACCAAAATTTTTGATGACCCCGGTGTGATGGTTTTTCTGGCCTAAAAACCATTTTTCCAGGATCGCACAAATCCTCTCCCAATCAACTTTCTTGATGCTCCAGAGTTTCCTTGGTTGACAAGCAATGCTCCTGCTACTCCAAAATGTTTCTAGGAAAAATATATTTTTTCCACCAAAATTTTTGATGACCCCGGGGTCATGGTTTTTCTGGCATAAAACCCATTTTTCCAGGATCGCACAAATCCTCTCCCAATCAATTTTCTTGATGCTCCTGAGGTACCTTGATTGACAAGCAATGCTCCTGCTACTCCAAAATGTTTCTAGGGAAAATATATTTTTTCCACCAAAATTTTTGATGACCCCGGGGTCATCGTTTTCCTGGCCTGAAACCCATTTTTCCAGGATCGCACAAATCCTCACCCAATCAAGTTTCTTGATGCTCCAGAGTTACCTTGGTTGAAAAGCATTTCCCCTGCTACTACAAAATGTTTCTAGGCAAAATATTTTTTTCCCACCAAAATTTTTGATGACCCCGGGGTCATCGTTTTCCTGGCCTGAAACCCATTTTTCCAGGATCGCACAAATCCTCTCCCAATCAACTTTCTTGATGCTCCAGAGTTTCCTTGGGTGACAAACAATGCTCCTGCTACACCAAAATGTTTCGAGGCAAAATTTTTTTTTCACCAATTTTTTGATGACCCCGGGGTCATCGTTTTTCTGGCCTGAAACCCATTTTTCCAGGATCGCACAAATCCTCTCCCAATCAACTTTCTTGATGCTCCAGAGTTTGCTTGGGTGACAAGCAATGCTCCTGCTACACCAAAATGTTTCTAGGCAAAATATTTTCTTTCAACAATTTATTGATGACCCCGGGGTCATCGTTTTTCTGGCCTGAAACCCATTTTTCTAGGATCGCACAAATCCTCTCCCAATCAAATTTCTTGATGCGCAAGAGTTTCCTTGGGTGACAAGCAATGCTCCTGCTACACCAAAATGTTGCTAGGCAAAACATTTTTTTTCACCATTTGTTTGATGACCCCGGGGTCATCCTTTTTCTGGCCTGAAACCCATTTTTCCAGGATCGCACAAATCCTCTCCCAATCAAGTTTCTTGATGCTCCTGAGGTACCTTGGTTGACAAGCAATGCTCCTGCTACTCCAAAATGTTTCTAGGAAAAATATATTTTTTCCACCAAAATTTTTGATGACCCCGGGGTCATGGTTTTCCTGGCCTGAAACCCATTTTTCCAGGATCGCACAAATCCTCACCCAATCAAGTTTCTTGATGCTCCAGAGTTACCTTGGTTGAAAAGCATTTCCCCTGCTACTACAAAATGTTTCTAGGCAAAATATTTTTTTCCCACCAAAATTTTTGATGACCCCGGGGTCATCGTTTTCCTGGCCTGAAACCCATTTTTCCAGGATCGCACAAATCCTCTCCCAATCAAGTTTCTTGATGCTCCAGAGGTACCTTGGTTGACAAGCAATGCTCCTGCTACTCCAAAATGTTTCTAGGCAAAATATTTTTTTTCCACCAAAATTTTTGATGACCCCGGGGTCATGATTTTTCTGGCCTAAAACCCATTTTTCCAGGTTCGCACAAATCCTCTCCCAATCAACTTTCTTGATGCTCCAGAGTTTCCTTGGGTGAAAAGCAATGCTCCTGCTACACCAAAATGTTTCTAGGCAAAATATTTTTTTTCACCAATTTTTTGATGACCCCGGGGTCATGGTTTTTCTGGCATAAAACCCATTTTTCCAGGATCGCACAAATCCTCTCCCAATCAAGTTTCTTGATGCTCCAGAGTTACCTTGGTTGACAAGCAATGCTCCTGCTACTCCAAAATGTTTCTAGGAAAAATATATTTTTTCCACCAAAATTTTTGATGACCCCGGGGTCATGGTTTTTCTGGCCTGAAACCCATTTTTCCAGGATCGCACAAATCCTCTCCCAATCAACTTTCTTGATGCTCCAGAGTTTCCTTGGGTGACAAGCTATGCTCCTGCTACACCAAAAAGTTTCTAGGTAAAATATTTTTTTCACCAATTTTTTGATGACCCCGGGGTCATCGTTTTTCTGGCCTAAAACCCATTTTTCCAGGATCGCACAAATCCTCACCCAATCAAGTTTCTTGATGCTCCAGAGTTACCTTGGTTGACAAGCAATGCTCCTGCTACACCAAAAGGTTGCTAGGGAAAATATATTTTTTCCATCAAAATTTTTGATGACCCCGGGGTCATCGTTTTCCTGGCCTGAAACCCATTTTTCCAGGATCGCACAAATCCTCTCCCAATCAAGTTTCTTGATGCTCCAGAGTTACCTTGGTTGACAAGCAATGCTCCTGCTACTTCAAAATGTTTCTAGGCAAAATATTTTTTTTCCACCAAAATTTTTGATGACCCCGGGGTCATGGTTTTTCTGGCCTAAAACCCATTTTTCCAGGATCGCACAAATACTCTCCCAATCAACTTTCTTGATGCTCCAGAGTTTCCTTGGGTGACAAGCAATGCTCCTGCTACACCAAAATGTTTCTAGGCAAAATATTTTTTTTCACCAATTTATTGATGACCCCGGGGTCATCGTTTTTCTGGCCTGAAACCCATTTTTCCAGGATCGCACAAATCCTCTCCCAATCAAGTTTCTTGATGCTCCAGAGTTACCTTGGTTGACAAGCAATGCTCCTGCTACTCCAAAATGTTTCTAGGAAAAATATTTTTTTCCCACCAAAATTTTTGATGACCCCGGGGTCATCGTTTTTCTGGCCTGAAACCCATTTTTCCAGGATCGCACAAATCCTCTCCCAATCAAGTTTCTTGATGCTCTAGAGTTTCCTTGGGTGACAAGCAATGCTCCTGCTACTCCAAAATGTTTCTAGGAAAAATATTTTTTTCCCACCAAAATTTTTGATGACCCCGGGGTCATCGTTTTTCTGGCCTGAAACCCATTTTTCCAGGATCGCACAAATCCTCTCCCAATCAAGTTTCTTGATGCTCTAGAGTTTCCTTGGGTGACAAGCAATGCTCCTGCTACACCAAAAAGTTTCTAGGCAAAATATTTTCTTTCACCAATTTATTGATGACCCCGGGGTCATCGTTTTTCTGGCCTGAAACCCATTTTTCCAGGATCGCACAAATCCTCTCCCAATCAAGTTTCTTGATGCTCCAGAGGTACCTTGGTTGACAAGCAATGCTCCTGCTACTCCAAAATGTTTCTAGGCAAAATATTTTTTTTCCACCAAAATTTTTGATGACCCCGGGGTCATCGTTTTAATGGCCTGAAACCCATTTTTCCAGGATCGCACAAATCCTCTCCCAATCAATTTTCTTGATGCTCCAGAGTTACCTTGGTTGACAAGCAATGCTCCTGCCACTCCAGAATGTTTCTAGACAAAATATTTTTTTTCCATCAAAATTTTTGATGACCCCGGGGTCATGGTTTTTCTGGCCTAAAACCCATTTTTCCAGGATCGCACAAATCCTCTCCCAATCAACTTTCTTGATGCTCCAGAGTTTCCTTGGGTGACAAGCAATGCTCCTGCTACTCCAAAATGTTGCTAGGCAAAATATTTTTTTTCACCAATTTTTTGATGACCCCCGGGGTCATCGTTTTTCTGGCATAAAACCCATTTTTCCAGGATCGCACAAATCCTCTCCCAATCAAGTTTCTTGATGCTCCAGAGGTACCTTGGTTGACAAGCAATGCTCCTGCTACTCCAAAATGTTTCTAGGCAAAATATTTTTTTTCCACCAAAATTTTTGATGACCCCGGGGTCATGGTTTTTCTGGCCTAAAACCCATTTTCCAGGATCGCACAAATCCTCTCCCAATCAACTTTCTTGATGCTCCAGAGTTTCCTTGGGTGACAAGCAATGCTCCTGTTACACCAAAATATTTCTAGGCAAAATATTTTTTTCACCAATTTTTTGATGACCCCGGGGTCATCGTTTTTCTGGCCTGAAACCCATTTTTCCAGGATCGCACAAATCCTCTCCCAATCAACTTTCTTGATGCTCCAGTGTAACCTTGGTTGACAAGCAATGCTCCTGCTACTCCAAAATGTTTCTAGGCAAAATATTTTTTTTCCACCAAAATTTTTGATGACCCCGGGGTGTTGGTTTTTCTGGCCTAAAACCCATTTTTCCAGGATCGCACAAATCCTCTCCCAATCAACTTTCTTGATGCTCCAGAGTTTCCTTGGGTGACAAGCTATGCTCCTGCTACACCAAAATGTTTCTAGGCAAAATATTTTCTTTCACCAATTTATTGATGACCCCGGGGTCATCGTTTTTCTGGCCTGAAACCCATTTTTCCAGGATCGCACAAATCCTCTCCCAATCAAGTTTCTTGATGCTCCAGAGTTTCCTTGGGTGACAAGCAATGCTCCTGCTACACCAAAAAGTTTCTAGGCAAAATATTTTTTTTCACCAATTTTTTGATGACCCCGGGGTCATCGTTTTTCTGGCCTGAAACCCATTTTTCCAGGATCGCACAAATCCTCTCCCAATCAAGTTTCTTGATGCTCCAGAGTTACCTTGGTTGACAAGCAATGCTCCTGCTACTCCAAAATGTTTCTAGGAAAAATATATTTTTTCCACCAAAATTTTTGATGACCCCGGGGTCATGGTTTTTCTGGCCTGAAACCCATTTTTCCAGGATCGCACAAAACCTCTCCCAATCAACTTTCTTGATGCTCCAGAGTTTCCTTGGGTGACAAAAAATGCTCCTGCTACACCAAAATGTTTCTAGGCAAAATATTTTTTTTCACCACTTTTTTGATGCCCCCGGGGTCATCGTTTTTCTGGCCTGAAACCCATTTTTCCAGGATCGCACAAATCCTCTCCCAATCAAATTTCTTGATGCTCCAGAGTTTCCTTGGGTGACAAGCAATGCTCCTGCTACACCAAAAAGTTTCTAGGGAAAATATTTTTTTTCACCAATTTTTTGATGACCCCGGGGTCATAGTTTTTCTGGCATAAAACCCATTTTTCCAGGATCGCACAAATCCTCTCCCACTCAAGTTTCTTGATGCTCCAGAGGTACCTTGGTTGACAAGCAATGCTCCTGCTACTCCAAAATGTTTCTATTCAAAATATTTTTTTTCCACCAAAATTTTTGATGACCCCGGGGTCATGGTTTTTCTGGCCTAAAACCAATTTTTCCAGGATCGCACAAATCCTCTCCCAATCAAGTTTCTTGATGCTCCAGAGTTTCCTTGGGTGACAAGCAATGCTCCTGTTACACCAAAATATTTCTAGGCAAAATATTTTTTTCACCAAAGTTTTGATGACCCCGTGGTCATCGTTTTTCTGGCCTGAAACCCATTTTTCCAGGATCGCACAAATCCTCTCCCAATCAACTTTCTTGATGCTCCAGAGTTACCTTGGTTGACAAGCAATGCTCCTGCTACTCCAAAATGTTTCTAGGAAAAATATTTTTTTCCCACCAAAATTTTTGATGACCCCGGGGTCATCGTTTTTCTGGCCTGAAACCCATTTTTCCAGGATCACACAAATCCTCTTCCAATCAAGTTTCTTGATGCTCCAGAGGTACCTTGGTTGACAAGCAATGCTCCTGCTACTACAAAATGTTTCTAGGCAAAATATTTTTTTTCCACCAAAATTTTTGATGACCCCGGGGTCATGGTTTTTCTGGCCTAAAACCCATTTTTCCAGGATCGCACAAATCCTCTCCCATTCAACTTTCTTGATGCTCCAGAGTTTCCTTGGGTGACAAGCAATGCTCCTGCTACACCAAAATATTTCTAGGCAAAATTTTTTTTTTCACCAATTTTTTGATGACCCCGGGGTCATCGTTTTTCTGGCCTGAAACCCATTTTTCCAGGATCGCACAAATCCTCTCCCAATCAACTTTCTTGATGCTCCAGAGTTTCCTTGGGTGACAAGCTATGCTCCTGCTACACCAAAATGTTTCTAGGCAAAATATTTTCTTTCACCAATTTATTGATGACCCCGGGGTCATCGTTTTTCTGGCCTGAAACCCATTTTTCCAGGATCGCACAAATCCTCTCCCAATCAAGTTTCTTGATGCTCCAGAGTTTCCTTGGGTGACAAGCAATGCTCCTGCTACACCAAAAAGTTTCTAGGCAAAATATATTTTTTCACCAATTTTTTGATGACCCCGGGGTCATCGTTTTTCTGGCCTGAAACCCATTTTTCCAGGATCGCACAAATCCTCTCCCAATCAACTTTCTTGATGCTCCAGAGTTTCCTTGGGTGACAAGCTATGCTCCTGCTACACCAAAAAGTTGCTAGGGAAAATATATTTTTTCCATCAAAATTTTTGATGACCCCGGGGTCATCGTTTTCCTGGCCTGAAACCCATTTTTCCAGGATCGCAGAAATGCTCTCCCAATCAAGTTTCTTGATGCTCCAGAGTTTCCTTGGGTGACAAGCAATGCTCCTGCTACACCAAAAAGTTTCTAGGCAAAATATATTTTTTCACCAATTTTTTGATGACCCCGGGGTCATCGTTTTTCTGGCCTGAAACCCATTTTTCCAGGATCGCACAAATCCTCTCCCAATCAACTTTCTTGATGCTCCAGAGTTTCCTTGGGTGACAAGCAATGCTCCTGCTACTCCAGAATGTTTCGAGGCAAAATATTTTTTTTCCATCAAAATTTTTGATGACCCCGGGGTCATCGTTTTTCTGGCCTAAAACCCATTTTTCCAGGATCGCACAAATCCTCTCCCAATCAACTTTCTTGATGCTCCAGAGTTTCCTTGGGTGACAAGCAATGCTCCTGCTACTCCAAAATGTTTCTAGGCTAAATATTTTTTTTCACTCAATTTTTTGATGACCCCGGGGTCATCGTTTTTCTGGCATAAAACCCATTTTTCCAGGATCGCACAAATCCTCTCCCAATCAAGTTTCTTGATGCTCCAGAGGTACCTTGGTTGACAAGCAATGCTCCTGCTACTCCAAAATGTTTCTATGCAAAATATTTTTTTTCCACCAAAATTTTTGATGACCCCGGGGTCATGGTTTTTCTGGCCTAAAACCCATTTTTCCAGGATCGCACAAATCCTCTCCCAATCAAGTTTCTTGATGCTCCAGAGTTTCCTTGGGTGACAAGCAATGCTCCTGTTACACCAAAATATTTCTAGGCAAAATATTTTTTTTACCAATTATTTGATGACCCCGGGGTCATCGTTTTTCTGGCCTGAAACCCATTTTTCCAGGATCGCACAAATCCTCTCCCAATCAACTTTCTTGATGCTCCAGAGTTACCTTGGTTGACAAGCAATGCTCCTGCTACTCCTAAATATTTCTAGGAAAAATATTTTTTTCCCACCAAAATTTTTGATGACCCCGGGGTCATCGTTTTTCTGGCCTGAAACCCATTTTTCCAGGATCACACAAATCCTCTTCCAATCAAGTTTCTTGATGCTCCAGAGGTACCTTGGTTGACAAGCAATGCTCCTGCTACTCCAAAATATTTCTAGGCAAAATATTTTTTTTCCACCAAAATTTTTGATGACCCCGGGGTCATGGTTTTTCTGGCCTAAAACCCATTTTTCCAGGATCGCACAAATCCTCTCCCAATCAACTTTCTTGATGCTCCAGAGTTTCCTTGGGTGACAAGCAATGCTCCTGCTACACCAAAATGTTTCTAGGGAAAATATTTTCTTTCACCAATTTATTGATGACCCCGGGGTCATCGTTTTTCTGGCCTGAAACCCATTTTTCCAGGATCGCACAAATCCTCTCCCAATCAAGTTTCTTGATGCTCCAGAGTTTCCTTGGGTGACAAGCAATGCTCCTGCTACACCAAAAAGTTTCTAGGCAAAATATATTTTTTCACCAATTTTTTGATGACCCCGGGGTCATCGTTTTTCTGGCCTGAAACCCATTTTTCCAGGATCGCACAAATCCTCTCCCAATCAACTTTCTTGATGCTCCAGAGTTACCTTGGTTGACAAGCTATGCTCCTGCTACACCAAAAAGTTGCTAGGGAAAATATATTTTTTCCATCAAAATTTTTGATGACCCCGGGGTCATCGTTTTCCTGGCCTGAAACCCATTTTTCCAGGATCGCACAAATCCTCTCCCAATCAAGTTTCTTGATGCTCCAGAGTTTCCTTGGGTGACAAGCAATGCTCCTGCTACACCAAAAAGTTTCTAGGCAAAATATATTTTTTCACCAATTTTTTGATGACCCCGGGGTCATCGTTTTTCTGGCCGGAAACCCATTTTTCCAGGATCGCACAAATCCTCTCCCAATCAACTTTCTTGATGCTCCAGAGTTTCCTTGGGTGACAAGCTATGCTCCTGCTACACCAAAAAGTTGCTAGGGAAAATATATTTTTTCCATCAAAATTTTTGATGACCCCGGGGTCATCGTTTTCCTGGCCTGAAACCCATTTTTCCAGGATCGCACAAATCCTCTCCCAATCAAGTTTCTTGATGCTCCAGAGTTACCTTGGTTGACAAGCAATGCTCCTGCTACTCCAGAATGTTTCGAGGCAAAATATTTTTTTTCCATCAAAATTTTTGATGACCCCGGGGTCATCGTTTTTCTGGCCTAAAACCCATTTTTCCAGGATCGCACAAATCCTCTCCCAATCAACTTTCTTGATGCTCCAGAGTTTCCTTGGGTGACAAGCAATGCTCCTGCTACACCAAAATGTTTCTAGGCAAAATATTTTTTTTCACTCAATTTTTTGATGACCCCGGGGTCATCGTTTTTCTGGCATAAAACCCATTTTTCCAGGATCGCACAAATCCTCTCCCAATCAAGTTTCTTGATGCTCCAGAGGTACCTTGGTTGACAAGCAATGCTCCTGCTACTCCAAAATGTTTCTATGCAAAATATTTTTTTTCCACCAAAATTTTTGATGACCCCGGGGTCATGGTTTTTCTGGCCTAAAACCCATTTTTCCAGGATCGCACAAATCCTCTCCCAATCAAGTTTCTTGATGCTCCAGAGTTTCCTTGGGTGACAAGCAATGCTCCTGTTACACCAAAATATTTCTAGGCAAAATATTTTTTTTACCAATTTTTTGATGACCCCGGGGTCATCGTTTTTCTGGCCTGAAACCCATTTTTCCAGGATCGCACAAATCCTCTCCCAATCAACTTTCTTGATGCTCCAGAGTTACCTTGGTTGACAAGCAATGCTCCTGCTACTCCAAAATATTTCTAGGAAAAATATTTTTTTCCCACCAAAATTTTTGATGACCCCGGGGTCATCGTTTTTCTGGCCTGAAACCCATTTTTCCAGGATCACACAAATCCTCTTCCAATCAAGTTTCTTGATGCTCCAGAGGTACCTTGGTTGACAAGCAATGCTCCTGCTACTCCAAAATATTTCTAGGCAAAATATTTTTTTTCCACCAAAATTTTTGATGACCCCGGGGTCATGGTTTTTCAGACCTAAAACCCATTTTTCCAGGATCGCACAAATCCTCTCCCAATCAACTTTCTTGATGCTCCAGAGTTTCCTTGGGTGACAAGCAATGCTCCTGCTACACCAAAATATTTCTAGGCAAAATTTTTTTTTTCACCAATTTTTTGATGACCCCGGGGTCATCGTTTTTCTGGCCTGAAACCCATTTTTCCAGGATCGCACAAATCCTCTCCCAATCAACTTTCTTGATGCTCCAGTGTAACCTTGGTTGACAAGCAATGCTCCTGCTACTCCAAAATGTTTCTAGGCAAAATATTTTTTTTCCACCAAAATTTTTGATGACCCCGGGGTGTTGGTTTTTCTGGCCTAAAACCCATTTTTCCAGGATCGCACAAATCCTCTCCCAATCAACTTTCTTGATGCTCCAGAGTTTCCTTGGGTGACAAGCTATGCTCCTGCTACACCAAAATGTTTCTAGGCAAAATATTTTCTTTCACCAATTTATTGATGACCCCGGGGTCATCGTTTTTCTGGCCTGAAACCCATTTTTCCAGGATCGCACAAATCCTCTCCCAATCAAGTTTCTTGATGCTCCAGAGTTTCCTTGGGTGACAAGCAATGCTCCTGCTACACCAAAAAGTTTCTAGGCAAAATATTTTTTTTCACCAATTTTTTGATGACCCCGGGGTCATCGTTTTTCTGGCCTGAAACCCATTTTTCCAGGATCGCACAAATCCTCTCCCAATCAAGTTTCTTGATGCTCCAGAGTTACCTTGGTTGACAAGCAATGCTCCTGCTACTCCAAAATGTTTCTAGGAAAAATATATTTTTTCCACCAAAATTTTTGATGACCCCGGGGTCATGGTTTTTCTGGCCTGAAACCCATTTTTCCAGGATCGCACAAAACCTCTCCCAATCAACTTTCTTGATGCTCCAGAGTTTCCTTGGGTGACAAAAAATGCTCCTGCTACACCAAAATGTTTCTAGGCAAAATATTTTTTTTCACCACTTTTTTGATGCCCCCGGGGTCATCGTTTTTCTGGCCTGAAACCCATTTTTCCAGGATCGCACAAATCCTCTCCCAATCAAATTTCTTGATGCTCCAGAGTTTCCTTGGGTGAGAAGCAATGCTCCTGCTACACCAAAAAGTTTCTAGGGAAAATATTTTTTTTCACCAATTTTTTGATGACCCCGGGGTCATAGTTTTTCTGGCATAAAACCCATTTTTCCAGGATCGCACAAATCCTCTCCCACTCAAGTTTCTTGATGCTCCAGAGGTACCTTGGTTGACAAGCAATGCTCCTGCTACTCCAAAATGTTTCTATTCAAAATATTTTTTTTCCACCAAAATTTTTGATGACCCCGGGGTCATGGTTTTTCTGGCCTAAAACCAATTTTTCCAGGATCGCACAAATCCTCTCCCAATCAAGTTTCTTGATGCTCCAGAGTTTCCTTGGGTGACAAGCAATGCTCCTGTTACACCAAAATATTTCTAGGCAAAATATTTTTTTCACCAAAGTTTTGATGACCCCGTGGTCATCGTTTTTCTGGCCTGAAACCCATTTTTCCAGGATCGCACAAATCCTCTCCCAATCAACTTTCTTGATGCTCCAGAGTTACCTTGGTTGACAAGCAATGCTCCTGCTACTCCAAAATGTTTCTAGGAAAAATATTTTTTTCCCACCAAAATTTTTGATGACCCCGGGGTCATCGTTTTTCTGGCCTGAAACCCATTTTTCCAGGATCACACAAATCCTCTTCCAATCAAGTTTCTTGATGCTCCAGAGGTACCTTGGTTGACAAGCAATGCTCCTGCTACTACAAAATGTTTCTAGGCAAAATATTTTTTTTCCACCAAAATTTTTGATGACCCCGGGGTCATGGTTTTTCTGGCCTAAAACCCATTTTTCCAGGATCGCACAAATCCTCTCCCATTCAACTTTCTTGATGCTCCAGAGTTTCCTTGGGTGACAAGCAATGCTCCTGCTACACCAAAATATTTCTAGGCAAAATTTTTTTTTCACCAATTTTTTGATGACCCCGGGGTCATCGTTTTTCTGGCCTGAAACCCATTTTTCCAGGATCGCACAAATCCTCTCCCAATCAACTTTCTTGATGCTCCAGAGTTTCCTTGGGTGACAAGCTATGCTCCTGCTACACCAAAATGTTTCTAGGCAAAATATTTTCTTTCACCAATTTATTGATGACCCCGGGGTCATCGTTTTTCTGGCCTGAAACCCATTTTTCCAGGATCGCACAAATCCTCTCCCAATCAAGTTTCTTGATGCTCCAGAGTTTCCTTGGGTGACAAGCAATGCTCCTGCTACACCAAAAAGTTTCTAGGCAAAATATATTTTTTCACCAATTTTTTGATGACCCCGGGGTCATCGTTTTTCTGGCCTGAAACCCATTTTTCCAGGATCGCACAAATCCTCTCCCAATCAACTTTCTTGATGCTCCAGAGTTTCCTTGGGTGACAAGCTATGCTCCTGCTACACCAAAAAGTTGCTAGGGAAAATATATTTTTTCCATCAAAATTTTTGATGACCCCGGGGTCATCGTTTTCCTGGCCTGAAACCCATTTTTCCAGGATCGCAGAAATGCTCTCCCAATCAAGTTTCTTGATGCTCCAGAGTTTCCTTGGGTGACAAGCAATGCTCCTGCTACACCAAAAAGTTTCTAGGCAAAATATATTTTTTCACCAATTTTTTGATGACCCCGGGGTCATCGTTTTTCTGGCCTGAAACCCATTTTTCCAGGATCGCACAAATCCTCTCCCAATCAACTTTCTTGATGCTCCAGAGTTTCCTTGGGTGACAAGCTATGCTCCTGCTACACCAAAAAGTTGCTAGGGAAAATATATTTTTTCCATCAAAATTTTTGATGACCCCGGGGTCATCGTTTTCCTGGCCTGAAACCCATTTTTCCAGGATCGCACAAATCCTCTCCCAATCAAGTTTCTTGATGCTCCAGAGTTACCTTGGTTGACAAGCAATGCTCCTGCTACTCCAGAATGTTTCGAGGCAAAATATTTTTTTTCCATCAAAATTTTTGATGACCCCGGGGTCATCGTTTTTCTGGCCTAAAACCCATTTTTCCAGGATCGCACAAATCCTCTCCCAATCAACTTTCTTGATGCTCCAGAGTTTCCTTGGGTGACAAGCAATGCTCCTGCTACTCCAAAATGTTTCTAGGCTAAATATTTTTTTTCACTCAATTTTTTGATGACCCCGGGGTCATCGTTTTTCTGGCATAAAACCCATTTTTCCAGGATCGCACAAATCCTCTCCCAATCAAGTTTCTTGATGCTCCAGAGGTACCTTGGTTGACAAGCAATGCTCCTGCTACTCCAAAATGTTTCTATGCAAAATATTTTTTTTCCACCAAAATTTTTGATGACCCCGGGGTCATGGTTTTTCTGGCCTAAAACCCATTTTTCCAGGATCGCACAAATCCTCTCCCAATCAAGTTTCTTGATGCTCCAGAGTTTCCTTGGGTGACAAGCAATGCTCCTGTTACACCAAAATATTTCTAGGCAAAATATTTTTTTTACCAATTATTTGATGACCCCGGGGTCATCGTTTTTCTGGCCTGAAACCCATTTTTCCAGGATCGCACAAATCCTCTCCCAATCAACTTTCTTGATGCTCCAGAGTTACCTTGGTTGACAAGCAATGCTCCTGCTACTCCTAAATATTTCTAGGAAAAATATTTTTTTCCCACCAAAATTTTTGATGACCCCGGGGTCATCGTTTTTCTGGCCTGAAACCCATTTTTCCAGGATCACACAAATCCTCTTCCAATCAAGTTTCTTGATGCTCCAGAGGTACCTTGGTTGACAAGCAATGCTCCTGCTACTCCAAAATATTTCTAGGCAAAATATTTTTTTTCCACCAAAATTTTTGATGACCCCGGGGTCATGGTTTTTCTGGCCTAAAACCCATTTTTCCAGGATCGCACAAATCCTCTCCCAATCAACTTTCTTGATGCTCCAGAGTTTCCTTGGGTGACAAGCAATGCTCCTGCTACACCAAAATGTTTCTAGGGAAAATATTTTCTTTCACCAATTTATTGATGACCCCGGGGTCATCGTTTTTCTGGCCTGAAACCCATTTTTCCAGGATCGCACAAATCCTCTCCCAATCAAGTTTCTTGATGCTCCAGAGTTTCCTTGGGTGACAAGCAATGCTCCTGCTACACCAAAAAGTTTCTAGGCAAAATATATTTTTTCACCAATTTTTTGATGACCCCGGGGTCATCGTTTTTCTGGCCTGAAACCCATTTTTCCAGGATCGCACAAATCCTCTCCCAATCAACTTTCTTGATGCTCCAGAGTTACCTTGGTTGACAAGCTATGCTCCTGCTACACCAAAAAGTTGCTAGGGAAAATATATTTTTTCCATCAAAATTTTTGATGACCCCGGGGTCATCGTTTTCCTGGCCTGAAACCCATTTTTCCAGGATCGCACAAATCCTCTCCCAATCAAGTTTCTTGATGCTCCAGAGTTTCCTTGGGTGACAAGCAATGCTCCTGCTACACCAAAAAGTTTCTAGGCAAAATATATTTTTTCACCAATTTTTTGATGACCCGGGGTCATCGTTTTTCTGGCCTGAAACCCATTTTTCCAGATCGCACAAATCCTCTCCAATCAACTTTCTTGATGCTCCAGAGTTTCCTTGGTGACAAGCTATGCTCCTGCTACACCAAAAAGTTGCTAGGGAAAATATATTTTTTCCATCAAAATTTTTGATGACCCCGGGGTCATCGTTTTCCTGGCCTGAACCCATTTTTCCAGGATCGCAAAATCCTCTCCCAATCAAGTTTCTTGATGCTCCAGAGTTACCTTGGTTGACAAGCAATGCTCCTGCTACTCCAGAATGTTTCGAGGCAAAATATTTTTTTTCCATCAAAATTTTTGATGACCCCGGGGTCATCGTTTTTCTGGCCTAAAACCCATTTTTCCAGGATCGCACAAATCCTCTCCCAATCAACTTTCTTGATGCTCCAGAGTTTCCTTGGGTGACAAGCAATGCTCCTGCTACACCAAAATGTTTCTAGGCAAAATATTTTTTTTCACTCAATTTTTTGATGACCCGGGGTCATCGTTTTTCTGGCATAAAACCCATTTTTCCAGGATCGCACAAATCCTCTCCCCAATCAAGTTTCTTGATGCTCCAGAGGTACCTTGGTTGACAAGCAATGCTCCTGCTACTCCAAAATGTTTCTATGCAAAATATTTTTTTTCCACCAAAATTTTTGATGACCCCGGGGTCATGGTTTTTCTGGCCTAAAACCCATTTTTCCAGGATCGCACAAATCCTCTCCCAATCAAGTTTCTTGATGCTCCAGAGTTTCCTTGGGTGACAAGCAATGCTCCTGTTACACCAAAATATTTCTAGGCAAAATATTTTTTTTACCAATTTTTTGATGACCCCGGGGGTCATCGTTTTTTCTGGCCTGAAACCCATTTTTCCAGGATCGCACAAATCCTCTCCCAATCAACTTTCTTGATGCTCCAGAGTTACCTTGGTTGACAAGCAATGCTCCTGCTACTCCAAAATATTTCTAGGAAAATATTTTTTTCCCACCAAAATTTTTGATGACCCCGGGGTCATCGTTTTTCTGGCCTGAAACCCATTTTTCAGGATCACACAAATCCTCTTCCAATCAAGTTTCTTGATGCTCCAGAGGTACCTTGGTTGACAAGCAATGCTCCTGCTACTCAAAATATTTCTAGGCAAAATATTTTTTTTCCACCAAAATTTTTGATGACCCCGGGGTCATGGTTTTTCAGACCTAAAACCCATTTTTCCAGGATCGCACAAATCCTCTCCCAATCAACTTTCTTGATGCTCCAGAGTTTCCTTGGGTGACAAGCAATGCTCCTGCTACACCAAAATATTTCTAGGCAAAATTTTTTTTTTCACCAATTTTTTGATGACCCGGGGTCATCGTTTTTCTGGCCTGAAACCCATTTTTCCAGGATCGCACAAATCCTCTCCCAATCAACTTTCTTGATGCTCCAGAGTTTCCTTGGGTGACAAGCTATGCTCCTGCTACACCAAAATGTTTCTAGGCAAAATATTTTCTTTCACCAATTTATTGATGACCCCGGGGTCATCGTTATTCTGGCCTGAAACCCATTATCCAGGATCGCACAAATCCTCTCCCAATCAAGTTTCTTGATGCTCCAGAGTTTCCTTGGTTGACAAGCAATGCTCCTGCTACACCAAAAAGTTTCTAGGCAAAATATTTTTTTTCACCAATTTTTTGATGACCCCGGGGTCATCGTTTTTCTGGCCTGAAACCCATTTTCCAGGATCGCACAAATCCTCTCCCAATCAACTTACTTGATGCTCCAGAGTTTCCTTGGGTGACAAGCTATGCTCCTGCTACACCAAAAGTTGCTAGGGAAAATATATTTTTCCATCAAAATTTTTTGATGACCCCCGGTGTCATCGTTTTCCTGGCCTGAAACCCATTTTTCCAGGATCGCAAAAATCCTCTCCCAATCAACTTTCTTGATGCTCCAGAATTACCTTGGTTGACAAGCAATGCTCCTGCTACTCCAGAATGTTTCTAGGCAAAATATTTTTTTTCCATCAAAATTTTTGATGACTCCGGGGTCATGTTTTTCTGGCCTAAAACCCATTTTTCCAGGATCGCACAAATCCTCTCCCAATCAACTTTCTTGATGCTCCAGAGTTTCCTTGGGTGACAAGCAATGCTCCTGCTACACCAAAATGTTTCTAGGCAAAATATTTTTTTTTCACCAATTTTTTGATGACCCCGGGGTCATCGTTTTTCTGGCATAAAACCCATTTTTCCAGGATCGCACAAATCCTCTCCCAATCAAGTTTCTTGATGCTCCAGAGGTACCATGGTTGACAAGCAATGCTCCTGCTACTCCAAAATGTTTCTAGGCAAAATATTTTTTTTCCACCAAAATTTTTGATGACCCCGGGGTCATGGTTTTTCTGGCCTAAAACCCATTTTTCCAGGATCGCACAAATCCTCTCCCAATCAACTTTCTTGATGCTCCAGAGATTCCTTGGGTGACAAACAATGCTCCTGCTACTATAAAATGTTTCTAGGCAAAATATTTTTTCCCACCAAAATTTTTGATGACCCTAGGGTCATCGTTTTTCTGGCCTGAAACCCATTTTTCCAGGATTGCACAAATCCTCTTCCAATCAAGTTTCTTGATGCTCCAGAGGTACCTTGGTTGACAAGCAATGCTCCTGCTACTCCAAAATGTTTCTAGGCAAAATATTTTTTTTCCACCAAAATTTTGATGACCCCGGGGTCATGGTTTTTCTGGCCCTAAAACCCATTTTTCCAGGATCGCACAATCCTCTCCCAATCAACTTTCTTGATGCTCCAGAGTTTCCTTGGGTGACAAGCAATGCTCCTGTTACACCAAAATATTTCTAGGCAAAATATTTTTTTTCACCAATTTTTTGATGACCCCGGGGTCATCGTTTTTCTGGCCTGAAACCCATTTTTCCAGGATCGCACAAATCCTCTCCCAATCAACTTTCTTGATGCTCCAGAGTTTCCTTGGGTGACAAGCTATGCTCCTGCTACACCAAAATGTTTCTAGGCAAAATATTTTCTTTCACCAATTTATTGATGACCCCAGGGTCATCGTTTTTCTGGCCTGAAACCCATTTTTCCAGGATCGCACAAATCCTCTCCCAATCAACTTTCTTGATGCTCCAGAGTTACCTTGGTTGACAAGCAATGCTCCTGCTACTCCAAAATGTTTCTAGGAAAAATATATTTTTTCCACCAAAATTTTTGATGACCTCGGGTTCATGGTTTTTCTGGCCTGAAACCCATTTTTCCAGGATCGCACAAATCCTCTCCAATCAACTTTCTTGATGCGCCAGAGTTTCCTTGGGTGACAAACAATGCTCCTGCTACACCAAAATGTTTCTAGGCAAAATATTTTTTTTCACCAATTTTTTGATGACCCCGGGGTCATCGTTTTTCTGGCCTGAAACCCATTTTTCCAGGATCGCACAAATCCTCTCCCAATCAACTTTCTTGATGCTCCAGAGTTTCCTTGGGTGACAAGCAATGCTCCTGCTACACCAAAAGTTTCTAGGCAAAATATTTTTTTTTACCAATTTTTTGATGACCCCGGGGTCATCGTTTTTCTGGCCTGAAACCCATTTTTCCAGGATCGCACAAATCCTCTACCAATCAAGTTTCTTGATGCTCCAGAGTTACCTTGGTTGACAAGCAATGCTCCTGCTACACCAAAAGGTTGCTAGGGAAAATATATTTTTTCCATCAAAATTTTTGATGACCCCGGGGTCATCGTTTTCCTGGCCTGAAACCCATTTTTCCAGGATCGCACAAATCCTCTCCCAATCAACTTTCTTGATGCTCCAGAGTTACCTTGGTTGACAAGCAATGCTCCTGCTACTCCAAAATGTTTCTAGGAAAAATATATTTTTTCCACCAAAATTTTGATGACCCCGGGGTCATGGTTTTTCTGGCCTAAAACCCATTTTTCCAGGATCGCACAAATCCTCTCCAATCAACTTTCTTGATGCTCCAGAGTTTCCTTGGGTGACAAGCAATGCTCCTGCTACACCAAAATGTTTCTAGGCAATATATTTTTTTCACCAATTTTTTGATGACCCCGGGGTCATCGTTTTTCTGGCATAAAACCCATTTTTCCAGGATCGCACAAATCCTCTCCAATCAAGTTTCTTGATGCTCCAGAGGTACCTTGGTTGACAAGCAATGCTCCTGCTACTCCAAAATGTTTCTAGGCAAAATATTTTTTTTCCACCAAAATTTTTGATGACCCCGGGGTCATGGTTTTTGTGGCCTAAAACCCATTTTTCCAGGATCGCACAAATCCTCTCCAATCAACTTTCTTGATGCTCCAGAGATTCCTTGGGTGACAAACAATGCTCCTGCTACTACAAAATGTTTCTAGGCAAAATATTTTTTTCACCAATTTTTTGATGACCCCGGGTCATCGTTTTTCTGGCCTGAAACCCATTTTTCCAGGATCGCACATATCCTCTCCCAATCAAGTTTCTTGATGCTCCAGAGTTACCTTGGTTGACAAGCAATGCTCCTGCTACTCCAAAATGTTTCTAGGAAAAATATATTTTTTCCACCAAAATTTTTGATGACCCCGGTGTCATGGTTTGTATGGCCTTAAACCCATTTTTCCAAGATCGCACAAATCCTCTCCCAATCAACTTTCTTCTTGCGCCAGAGTTTCCTTGGGTGACAAACAATGCTCCTGCTACACCAAAATGTTTCTAGGCAAAATATTTTTTTTCCACCAAAATTTTTGATGTCCCCGGGGTCATGGTTTTTCTGGCCTGAAACCCATTTTTCCAGGCTCGCACAAATCCTCTCCCAATCAACTTTCTTGATGCTCCAGAGTTTCCTTGGGTGACAAGCCATGCTCCTGCTACACCAAAAAGTTTCTAGGCAAAATATTTTCTTTCACCAATTTTTTGATGACCCCGGGGTTATCGTTTTTCTGGCCTAAAACCCATTTTTCCAGGATCGCACAAATCCTCTCAAAATCAAGTTTCTTGATGCACCTGAGGTACCTTGGTTGACAAGCAATGCTCCTGCTACTCCAAAATGTTTCTAGGCAAAATATTTTTTTCCCACCAAAATTTTTGATGACCCGGGGTCATGGTTTTCTGGCCTGAAACCCATTTTTCCAGGATCGCACAAATCCTCTCCCAATCAAGTTTCTTGATGCTCCAGAGTTACCTTGGTTGACAAGCAATGCTCCTGCTACTCCAAAATGTTTCTAGGCAAAATATTTTTTTTCACCAATTTTTTGATGACCCCGGGGGTCATCGTTTTTCTGGCCTGAAACCCATTCTTCCAGGATCACACAAATCCTCTCCCAATCAAGTTTCTTGATGCTCCTGAGGTACCTTGGTTGACAAGCAATGCTCCTGCTAATCCAAAACGTTTCTAGGGAAAATATTTTTTTTCCAGCAAATTTTTGATGACCCCGGGGTCATGGTTTTTCTGGCCTAAAACCCATTTTTCCAGGATCGCACAAATCCTCTCCCAATCAACTTTCTTGATGCTCCAGAGTTTCCTTGGGTGACAAGCAATGCTCCTGCTACACCAAATGTTTCTAGGCAAAATATTTTTTTTCACCAATTTTTTGATGACCCTGGGGTCATGGTTTTTCTGGCCTGAAACCCATTTTTCCAGGATCGCACAAATCCTCTCCCAATCAACTTTCTGATGCTCCAGAGTTTCCTTGGGTGACAAGCTATGCTCTGCTACACCAAAATGTTTCTAGGCAAAATATTTTCTTTCACCAATTTTTTGATAACCCCGGGGTCATGGTTTTTGTGGCCTGAAACCCATTTTTCCAGGATCGCACAAATCCTCTCCCAATCAACTTTCTTGATGCGCCAGAGTTTCCTTGGGTGACAAACAATGCTCCTGCTACACCAAAATGTTTCTAGGCAAAATATTTTTTTTCACCAATTTTTTGATGACCCCGGGGTCATCGTTTTTTCTGGCCTGAAACCCATTTTTCCAGGATCGCACAATCCTCTCCAATCAACTTTCTTGATGCTCCAGAGTTTCCTTGGGTGACAAGCAATGCTCCTGCTACACCAAAAAGTTTCTAGGCAAATATTTTTTTTTACCAATTTTTTTGATGACCCCGGGGTCATCGTTTTTCTGGCCTGAAACCCATTTTTCCAGGATCGCACAAATCCTCTACCAATCAAGTTTCTTGATGCTCCAGAGTTACTTGGTTGACAAGCAATGCTCCTGCTACACCAAAAGGTTGCTAGGGAAAATATATTTTTTCATCAAAATTTTGATGACCCCGGGGTCATCGTTTTCCTGGCCTGAAACCCATTTTTCCAGGATCGCACAAATCCTCTCCCAATCAACTTTCTTGATGCTCCAGAGTTACCTTGGTTGACAAGCAATGCTCCTGCTACTCCAAAATGTTTCTAGGAAAAATATATTTTTTCCACCAAAATTTTTGATGACCCCGGGGTCATGGTTTTTCTGGCCTAAAACCCATTTTTCCAGGATCGCACAAATCCTCTCCCAATCAACTTTCTTGATGCTCCAGAGTTTCCTTGGGTGACAAGCAATGCTCTGCTACACCAAAATGTTTTCTAGGCAATATATTTTTTTTCACCAATTTTTTGATGACCCCGGGGTCATCGTTTTTCTGGCATAAACCCATTTTTCCAGGATCGCACAAATCCTCTCCCAATCAAGTTTCTTGATGCTCCAGAGGTACCTTGGTTGACAAGCAATGCTCCTGCTACTCCAAAATGTTTCTAGGCAAAATATTTTTTTTCCACCAAAATTTTTGATGACCCCGGGGTCATGTTTTTGTGGCCTAAAACCCATTTTTCCAGGATCGCACAAATCCTCTCCCAATCAACTTTCTTGATGCTCCAGAGATTCCTTGGTTGACAAACAATGCTCCTGCTACTACAAAATGTTTCTAGGCAAAATATTTTTTTTCACCAATTTTTTGATGACCCGGGGTCATCGTTTTTCTGGCCTGAAACCCATTTTTCCAGGATCGCACATATCCTCTCCCAATGAAGTTTCTTGATGCTCAGAGTTACCTTGGTTGACAAGCAATGCTCCTGCTACTCCAAAATGTTTCTAGGAAAAATATATTTTTTCCACCAAAATTTTTGATGACCCCGGTGTGATGGTTTGTCTGGCCTTAAACCCATTTTTCCAAGATCGCACAAATCCTCTCCCAATCAACTTTCTTCTTGCGCCAGAGTTTCCTTGGGTGACAAACAATGCTCCTGCTACACCAAATGTTTCTAGGCAAAATATTTTTTTCACCAATTTTTTGATGACCCCGGGGTCATCGTTTTTCTGGCCTGAAACCCATTTTTCCAGGATCGCACAAATCCTCTCCCAATCAACTTTCTTGATGCTCCAGAGTTTCCTTGGGTGACAAGCAATGCTCCTGCTACACCAAAAATTTTCTAGGCAAAATATTTTTTTTCACCAATTTTTGATGACCCCGGGGTCATCGTTTTTCTGGCCTGAAACCCATTTTTCCAGGCTCGCACAAATCCTCTCCCAATCAACTTTCTTGATGCTCCAGAGTTTCCTTGGGTGACAAGCCATGCTCCTGCTACACCAAAAAGTTTCTAGGCAAATATTTTCTTTCACCAATTTTTTGATGACCCCGGGGTTATCGTTTTTCTGGCCTAAAACCCATTTTTCCAGGATCGCACAAATCCTCTCAAAATCAAGTTTCTTGATGCACCTGAGGTGCCTTGGTTGACAAGCAATGCTCCTGCTACTCCAAAATGTTTCTAGGCAAAATATTTTTTTCCCACCAAAATTTTTTGATGACCCCGGGGTCATGGTTTTTCTGGCCTGAAACCCATTTTTCCAGGATCGCACAAATCCTCTCCCAATCAAGTTTCTTGATGCTCCAGAGTTACCTTGGTTGACAAGCAATGCTCCTGCTACTCCAAAATGTTTCTAGGCAAAATATTTTTTTCACCAATTGTTTGATGACCCCGGGGTCATCGTTTTTCTGGCCTGAAACCCATTCTTCCAGGATCACACAAATCTCTCCCAATCAAGTTTCTTGATGCTCCTGAGGTACCTTGGTTGACAAGCAATGCTCCTGCTAACCCAAAACGTTTCTAGGGAAAATATTTTTTTCCAGCAAAATTTTTGATGACCCAGGGGTCATCGTTTTCCTGGCCTGAAACCCATTTTCCAGGATCGCACAAATCCTCTCCCAATCAAATTCTTGATCCTCCAGAGTTTCCTTGGGTGACAAGCTATGCTCCTGCTACACAAAATGTTTCTAGGCAAAATATTTTCTTTCACCAATGTTTGATGACCCCGGGGTCATGGTTTTTCTGGCCTGAAACCCATTTTTCCAGGATCGCACAAATCCTCTCCCAATCAAGTTTCTTGATGCTCCAGAGTTACCATGGTTGACAAGCAATGCTCCTGCTACTCCAAAATGTTTCTAGGGAAAATATATTTTTTCCACCAAAATTTTTGATGACCCCGGGGTCATGGTTTTTGTGGCCTGAAACCCATTTTTCCAGGATCGCAGAAATCCTCTCCAATCAAGTTTCTTGATGCTTCCTGAGGTACCTTGGTTGACAACCAATGCTCCTGCTAATCCAAAATGTTTCTAGGGAAAATATTATTTTTCCACAAAATTTTTGATGACCCCGGGGTCATCGTTTTCCTGGCCTGAAACCCATTTTTCCAGGATCGCTCAAATCCTCTCCCAATCAAGTTCTTGATGCTCCAGAGTTACCTTGGTTGACAAGCAATGCTCCTGCTACTCCAAAATGTTTCTAGGCAAAATATTTTTTTCCCACCAAAATTTTGATGACCCCGGGGTCATGGTTTTTTCTGGCCTTAAACCCATTTTTCCAGGGATCGCACAAATCCTCTCCCAATCAAGTTTCTTGATGCTCCAGAGTTTCCTTGGGTGACAAGCAATGCTCCTACTACACCAAAATGTTTCTAGGCAAAATATTTTCTTTCACCAATTTATTGATGACCCTGGGGTCATCGTTTTTCTGGCCTGAAACCCATTTTTCCAGGATCGCACAAATCCTCTCCCAATCAAGTTTCTTGATGCTCCAGAGTTACCTTGGTTGACAACAATGCTCCTACTTACTCCAAAATATTTCTAGGCAAAATATATTTTTTCCACCAAAATTTTTGATGACCCCGGGGTCATGGTTTTTGTGGCCTGAAACCCATTTTTTCCAGGATCGCACAAATCCTCTCCCAATCAACTTTCTTGATGCTCCAGAGTTTCCTTGGTGACAAGCTATGCACCTGCTTCACCAAGATGTTTCTAGGCAAAATATTTTCTTTCACCAATTTTTTGATGACCCCGGGGTCATCGTTTCTCTGGCCTGAAACCCATTTTTCCAGGATCGCAGAAATCCTCTCCAATCAAGTTTCTTGATGCTCCTGAGGTACCTTGGTTGACAAGCAATGCTCCTGCTAATCCAAAATGTTTCTAGGGAAATATTTTTTTTCCACCAAAATTTTTGATGACCTCGGGGTCATCGTTTTTCTGGCCTGAAACCCATTTTTCCAGGATTGCTCAAATCCTCTCCCAATCAAGTTTCTTGATGCTCCAGAGTTACCTTGGTTGACAAGCAATGCTCCTGCTACTCCAAAATGTTTCTAGGCAAAATATTTTTTTCCCACCAAAATTTTGATGACCCCGGGGTCATCGTTTCTCTGGCCTGAAACCCATTTTTCCAGGATCGTACAAATCCTCTCCCAATCAACTTTCTTGATGCTCCAGAGTTTCCTTGGGTGACAAGCTATGCTCCTGCTACACCAAAATGTTTCTAGGCAAAATATTTTCTTTCACCAAATTATTGATGACCCCGGGGTCATCGTTTTTCTGGCCTGAAACCCATTTTTCCAGGATCGCACAAATCCTCTCCCAATCAAGTTTCTTGATGCTCCAGAGTTAACTTGGTTGACAAGCAATGCTCCTGCTACTCCAAAATGTTTCTTGGGAAATATATTTTTTCCACCAAAATTTTTGATGACCCCGGGGTCATGGTTTTTCTGGCCTGAAACCCATTTTTCCAGGATCGCACAAATCCTCTCCCAATCAACTTTCTTGATGCTCCAGAGTTTCCTTGGGTGACAAACAATGCTCCTGCCACACCAAAATTTTGCTAGGCACAATATTTTTTTTCCACCAAAATTTTTGATGACCCCGGGGTCATGGTTTTTCTGGCCTAAAACCCATTTTTCCAGGATCGCACAAATCCTCTCCCAATCAAATTTCTTGATGCTCCAGAGTTTCCATGGGTGACAAACAATGCTCCTGCCACACCAAAATTTTGCTAGGCAAAATATTTTTTTTCACCAATTGTTTGATGACCCCGGGGTCATGGTTTTTCTGGCCTAAAACCCATTTTTCCAGGATCGCACAAATCCTCTCCCAATCAACTTTCTTGATGCTCCAGAGTTTCCTTGGGTGACAAGCTATGCTCCTGCTACACCAAAATGTTGCTAGGCAAAATATTTTTTTTCACCAATTTTTTGATGACCCCGGGGTCATCGTTTTTCTGGCCTGAAACCCATTTTTCCAGGATCGCAGAAATCCTCTCCCAATCAACTTTCTTGATGCTCCAGAGGTTCCTTGGGTGACAAGCTATGCTCCTGCTTCACCAAGATGTTTCTAGGCAAAATATTTTCTTTCACCAATTTTTTGATGACCCCGGGGTCATCGTTTTTCTGGCCTGAAACCCATTTTTCCAGGATCGCAGAAATCCTCTCCCAATCAAGTTTCTTGATGCTCCTGAGGTACCTTGGTTGACAAGCAATGCTCCTGCTAATCCAAAATGTTTCTAGGGAAAATATTTTTTTTCCATCAAAATTTTTGATGACCCCGGGGTCATCGTTTTCCTGGCCTGAAACCCATTTTTCCAGGATTGCTCAAATCCTTTTCCCAATCAAGATTCTTGATGCTCCAGCGTTACCTTGGTTGACAAGCAATGCTCCTGCAACTCCAAAATGTTTCTAGGGAAAATATTTTTTTCCCACCAAATTTTTGATGACCCCGAAGTCATGGTTTTTGTGGCCTGAAACCCATTTTTCCAGGATCGAACAAATCCTATCCCAATCAACTTTCTTGATGCTCCAGAGTTTCCTTGGGTGACAAGCAATGCTCCTGCTACACCAAAATGTTGCTAGGCAAAATATTTTTTTTCACCAATTTTTTGATGACCCTGGGGTCATCGTTTCTCTGGCCTGAAACCCATTTTTCCAGGATCGCACAAATCCTCTCCCAATCAACTTTCTTGATGCTCCAGAGTTTCCTTCGGTGACAAGCTATGCTCCTGCTACACCAAAATGTTTCTAGGCAAAATATTTTCTTTCACCAATTGTTTGATGACCCCGGGGTCATCGTTTTTCTGGCCTGAAACCCATTTTTCCAGGATCGCACAAATCCTCTCCCAATCAAGTTTCTTGATGATCCAGAGTTACCTTGGTTGACAAGCAATGCTCCTGCTACTCCAAAATATTTCTAGGGAAAATATATTTTTTCCACCAAAATTTTTGATGACCCCGGGGTCATGGTTTTTCTGGCCTGAAACCCATTTTTCCAGGATCGCACAAATCCTCTCCCAATCAACTTTCTTGATGCTCCAGGGTTTCCTTGGGTGACAAACAATGCTCCTGCTACACCAAAATTTTGCTAGGCACAATATATTTTTTCCACCAAAATTATTGATGACCCCGGGGTCTTGGTTTTTCTGGCCTAAAACCCATTTTTCCAGGATCGCACAAATCCTCTCCCAATCAAATTTCTTGATGCTCCACAGGTTCCTTGAGTGACAAGCTATGCTCCTGCTACACCAAAATGTTTCTAGGCAAAATATTTTCTTTCACCAATTTATTGATGACCCCAGGGTCATCGTTTTTCTGGCCTGAAACCCATTTTTCCAGGATCGCACAAATCCTCTCCCAATCAAGTTTCTTGATGTTCCAGAGTTACCTTGGTTGACAAGCAATGCTCCTGCTACTCCAAAATATTTCTAGGGAAAATATATATTTCCACCAAAATTTTTGATGACCCCGGGGTCATGGTTTTTCTGGCCTGAAACCCATTTTTCCAGGATCGCACAAATCCTCTCCCAATCAACTTTCTTGATGCTCCAGAGTTTCCTTGGGTGACAAACAATGCTCCTGCTACACCAAAATTTTGCTAGGCAAAATATTTTTTTTCCACCATAATTTTTGATGACCCCGGGGTCATGGTTTTTCTGGCCTAAAACCCATTTTTCCAGGATCGCACAAATCCTCTCCCAATCAACTTTCTTGATGCTCCAGAGTTTCCTTTGGTGACAAGCAATGCTCCTGCTACACCAAAATATTTCTAGGCAAAATATTTTTTTTCACCAATTTTTTGATGACCCCGGGGTCATCGTTTTTCTGGCCCGAAACCCATTTTTCCAGGATCGCACAAATCCTCTCCCAATCAAATTTCTTGATGCTCCAGAGGTTCCTTGGGTGACAAGCTATGCTCCTGCTGCACCAAAATGTTTCTAGGCAAAATATTTTCTTTCACGAATTTTTTGATGACCCCGGGGTCATCATTTTTCTGGACTGAAACCCATTTTTCCAGGATCGCACAAATCCTCTCCAATCAACATTCTTGATGCTCCAGAGTTACCTTGGTTGACAAGCAATGCTCCTGCTACTCCAAAATGTTTCTAGGCAAAATATATTTTTTCCACCAAAATTTTTGATGACCCCGGGGTCATGGTTTTTCTGGCCTGAAACCCATTTTTCCAGGATCGCTCAAATCCTCTCCGAATCAACTTTCTTGATGCTCCAGAGTTTCCTTGGGTGACAAGCTATGCTCCTGCTACACCAAAATGTTTCTAGGCAAAATATTTTCTTTCACAAATTGTTTGATGACCCCGGGGTCATGGTTTTTCTGGCCTGAAATCCATTTTTCCAAGATCGCACAAATCCTCTCCCAATCAACTTTCTTGATGCTCCAGAGTTTCCTTGGGTGACAAACAATGCTCCTGCCACACCAAAATTTTGCTAGGCACAATATTTTTTTTCCACCAAAATTTTTGATGACCCCGGGGTCATGGTTTTTCTGGCCTAAAACCCATTTTTCAGGATCGCACAAATCCTCTCCCAATCAAATTTCTTGATGCTCCAGAGTTTCCATGGGTGACAAACAATGCTCCTGCTACACCAAAATGTTGCTAGGCAAAATATTTTTTTTCACCAATTGTTTGATGACCCCGGGGTCATGGTTTTTCTGGCCTAAAACCCATTTTTCCAGGATCGCACAAATCCTCTCCCAATCAACTTTCTTGATGCTCCAGAGTTTCCTTGGGTGACAAGCTATGCTCCTGCTACACCAAAATGTTGCTAGGCAAAATATTTTTTTTCACCAATTTTTTGATGACCCCGGGGTCATCGTTTTTCTGGCCTGAAACCCATTTTTCCAGGATCGCAGAAATCCTCTCCCAATCAACTTTCTTGATGCTCCAGAGGTTCCTTGGGTGACAAGCTATGCTCCTGCTTCACCAAGATGTTTCTAGGCAAAATATTTTCTTTCACCAATTTTTTGATGACCCCGGGGTCATCGTTTTTCTGGCCTGAAACCCATTTTTCCAGGATCGCAGAAATCCTCTCCCAATCAAGTTTCTTGATGCTCCTGAGGTACCTTGGTTGACAAGCAATGCTCCTGCTAATCCAAAATGTTTCTAGGGAAAATATTTTTTTTCCACCAAAATTTTTGATGACCCCGGGGTCATCGTTTTCCTGGCCTGAAACCCATTTTTCCAGGATTGCTCAAATCCTCTCCCAATCAAGATTCTTGATGCTCCAGCGTTACCTTGGTTGACAAGCAATGCTCCTGCAACTCCAAAATGTTTCTAGGCAAAATATTTTTTTCCCACCAAAATTTTTGATGACCCCGGGGTCATGGTTTTTCTGGCCTAAAACCCATTTTTCCAGGATCGCACAAATCCTCTCCCAATCAACTTTCTTGATGCTCCAGAGTTTCCTTGGGTGACAAGCAATGCTCCTGCTACTCCAAAATGTTTCTAGGCAAAATATTTTTTTTCACCAATTTTTTGATGACCCCGGGGTCATCGTTTTTCTGGCCTGAAACCCATTTTTCCAGGATCGCACAAATCCTCTCTCAATCAACTTTCTTGATGCTCCTGATGTACCTTGGTTGACCAGCAATGCTCCTGCTAATCCAAAATGTTTCTAGGGAAAATATTTTTTTCCCACCAAAATTTTTGATGACCCCGAAGTCATGGTTTTTGTGGCCTGAAACCCATTTTTCCAGGATCGAACAAATCCTATCCCAATCAACTTTCTTGATGCTCCAGAGTTTCCTTGGGTGACAAGCAATGCTCCTGCTACACCAAAATGTTGCTAGGCAAAATATTTTTTTTCACCAATTTTTTGATGACACTGGGGTCATCGTTTCTCTGGCCTGAAACCCATTTTTCCAGGATCGCACAAATCCTCTCCCAATCAACTTTCTTGATGCTCCAGAGTTTCCTTCGGTGACAAGCTATGCTCCTGCTACACCAAAATGTTTCTAGGCAAAATATTTTCTTTCACCAATTGTTTGATGACCCCGGGGTCATCGTTTTTCTGGCCTGAAACCCATTTTTCCAGGATCGCACAAATCCTCTCCCAATCAAGTTTCTTGATGCTCCAGAGTTACCTTGGTTGACAAGCAATGCTCCTGCTACTCCAAAATAATTCTAGGGAAAATATATTTTTTCCACCAAAATTTTTGATGACCCCGGGGTCATGGTTTTTCTGGCCTGAAACCCATTTTTCCAGGATCGCACAAATCCTCTCCCAATCAACTTTCTTGATGCTCCAGGGTTTCCTTGGGTGACAAACAATGCTCCTGCTACACCAAAATTTTGCTAGGCACAATATATTTTTTCCACCAAAATTATTGATGACCCCGGGGTCTTGGTTTTTCTGGCCTAAAACCCATTTTTCCAGGATCGCACAAATCCTCTCCCAATCAAATTTCTTGATGCTCCACATGTTCCTTGAGTGACAAGCTATGCTCCTGCTACACCAAAATGTTTCTAGGCAAAATATTTTCTTTCACCAATTTATTGATGACCCCAGGGTCATCGTTTTTCTGGCCTGAAACCCATTTTTCCAGGATCGCACAAATCCTCTCCCAATCAACTTTCTTGATGCTCCAGAGTTTCCTTGGGTGACAAACAATGCTCCTGCTACACCAAAATGTTTCTAGGCAAAATATTTTTTTTCCACCATAATTTTTGATGACCCCGGGGTCATGGTTTTTCTGGCCTAAAACCCATTTTTCCAGGATCGCACAAATCCTCTCCCAATCAACTTTCTTGATGCTCCAGAGTTTCCTTGGGTGACAAGCAATGCTCCTGCTACACCAAAATATTTCTAGGCAAAATATTTTTTTTCACCAATTTTTTGATGACCCCGGGGTCATCGTTTTTCTGGCCCGAAACCCATTTTTCCAGGATCGCACAAATCCTCTCCCAATCAAATTTCTTGATGCTCCAGAGGTTCCTTGGGTGACAAGCTATGCTCCTGCTGCACCAAAATGTTTCTAGGCAAAATATTTTCTTTCACGAATTTTTTGATGACCCCGGGGTCATCATTTTTCTGGACTGAAACCCATTTTTCCAGGATCGCACAAATCCTCTCCCAATCAACATTCTTGATGCTCCAGAGTTACCTTGGTTGACAAGCAATGCTCCTGCTACTCCAAAATGTTTCTAGGCAAAATATATTTTTTCCACCAAAATTTTTGATGACCCCGGGGTCATGGTTTTTCTGGCCTGAAACCCATTTTTCCAGGATCGCTCAAATCCTCTCCGAATCAACTTTCTTGATGCTCCAGAGTTTCCTTGGGTGACAAGCTATGCTCCTACTACACCAAAATGTTTCTAGGCAAAATATTTTCTTTCACAAATTGTTTGATGACCCCGGGGTCATGGTTTTTCTGGCCTGAAACCCATTTTTCCAGGATCGCACAAATCCTCTCCCCATCAAGTTTCTTGATGCTCCAGAGTTACCTTGGTTGACAAGCAATGCTCCTGCTACTCCAAAATGTTTCTAGGGAAAATATATTTTTTCCACCAAAATTTTTGATGACCCCGGGGTCATCGTTTTTCTGGCCTGAAACCCATTTTTCCAGGATCGCACAAATCCTCTCCCAATCAACTTTCTTGATGCTCCAGAGTTTCCTTGGGTGACAAGCTATGCTCCTGCTACACCAAAATGTTTCTAGGCAAAATATTTTCTTTCACCAATTGTTTGATGACCCCGGGGTCATCGTTTTTCTGGCCTGAAACCCATTTTTCCAGGATCGCACAAATCCTCTCCCAATCAAGTTTCTTGATGCTCCAGAGTTACCTTGGTTGACAAGCAATGCTCCTACTACTCCAAAATATTTCTAGGGAAAATATATTTTTTCCACCAAAATTTTTGATGACCCAGGGGTCATGGTTTTTGTGGCCTGAAACCCATTTTTCCAGGATCGCACAAATCCTCTCCCAATCAAATTTCTTGATGCTCCAGAGTTTCCATGAGTGACAAACAATGCTCCTGCTACAACAAAATGTTGCTAGGCAAAATATTTTTTTTCACCAATTTTTGATGACCCCGGGGTCATGGTTTTTCTGGCCTGAAACCCATTTTTCCAGGATCGCACAAATCCTCTCCCAATCAACTTTCTTGATGCTCCAGGGTTTCCTTGGGTGACAAACAATGCTCCTGCTACACCAAAATTTTGCTAGGCACAATATATTTTTTCCACCAAAATTATTGATGACCCCGGGGTCTTGGTTTTTCTGGCCTAAAACCCATTTTTCCAGGATCGCACAAATCCTCTCCCAATCAAATTTCTTGATGCTCCACAGGTTCCTTGAGTGACAAGCTATGCTCCTGCTACACCAAAATGTTTCTAGGCAAAATATTTTCTTTCACCAATTTATTGATGACCCCAGGGTCATCGTTTTTCTGGCCTGAAACCCATTTTTCCAGGATCGCACAAATCCTCTCCCAATCAAGTTTCTTGATGTTCCAGAGTTACCTTGGTTGACAAGCAATGCTCCTGCTACTCCAAAATATTTCTAGGGAAAATATATATTTCCACCAAAATTTTTGATGACCCCGGGGTCATGGTTTTTCTGGCCTGAAACCCATTTTTCCAGGATCGCACAAATCCTCTCCCAATCAACTTTCTTGATGCTCCAGAGTTTCCTTGGGTGACAAACAATGCTCCTGCTACACCAAAATTTTGCTAGGCAAAATATTTTTTTTCCACCATAATTTTTGATGACCCCGGGGTCATGGTTTTTCTGGCCTAAAACCCATTTTTCCAGGATCGCACAAATCCTCTCCCAATCAACTTTCTTGATGCTCCAGAGTTTCCTTTGGTGACAAGCAATGCTCCTGCTACACCAAAATATTTCTAGGCAAAATATTTTTTTTCACCAATTTTTTGATGACCCCGGGGTCATCGTTTTTCTGGCCCGAAACCCATTTTTCCAGGATCGCACAAATCCTCTCCCAATCAAATTTCTTGATGCTCCAGAGGTTCCTTGGGTGACAAGCTATGCTCCTGCTGCACCAAAATGTTTCTAGGCAAAATATTTTCTTTCACGAATTTTTTGATGACCCCGGGGTCATCATTTTTCTGGACTGAAACCCATTTTTCCAGGATCGCACAAATCCTCTCCCAATCAACATTCTTGATGCTCCAGAGTTACCTTGGTTGACAAGCAATGCTCCTGCTACTCCAAAATGTTTCTAGGCAAAATATATTTTTTCCACCAAAATTTTTGATGACCCCGGGGTCATGGTTTTTCTGGCCTGAAACCCATTTTTCCAGGATCGCTCAAATCCTCTCCGAATCAACTTTCTTGATGCTCCAGAGTTTCCTTGGGTGACAAGCTATGCTCCTGCTACACCAAAATGTTTCTAGGCAAAATATTTTCTTTCACAAATTGTTTGATGACCCCGGGGTCATGGTTTTTCTGGCCTGAAATCCATTTTTCCAAGATCGCACAAATCCTCTCCCAATCAACTTTCTTGATGCTCCAGAGTTTCCTTGGGTGACAAACAATGCTCCTGCCACACCAAAATTTTGCTAGGCACAATATTTTTTTTCCACCAAAATTTTTGATGACCCCGGGGTCATGGTTTTTCTGGCCTAAAACCCATTTTTCCAGGATCGCACAAATCCTCTCCCAATCAAATTTCTTGATGCTCCAGAGTTTCCATGGGTGACAAACAATGCTCCTGCTACACCAAAATGTTGCTAGGCAAAATATTTTTTTTCACCAATTGTTTGATGACCCCGGGGTCATGGTTTTTCTGGCCTAAAACCCATTTTTCCAGGATCGCACAAATCCTCTCCCAATCAACTTTCTTGATGCTCCAGAGTTTCCTTGGGTGACAAGCTATGCTCCTGCTACACCAAAATGTTGCTAGGCAAAATATTTTTTTTCACCAATTTTTTGATGACCCCGGGGTCATCGTTTTTCTGGCCTGAAACCCATTTTTCCAGGATCGCAGAAATCCTCTCCCAATCAACTTTCTTGATGCTCCAGAGGTTCCTTGGGTGACAAGCTATGCTCCTGCTTCACCAAGATGTTTCTAGGCAAAATATTTTCTTTCACCAATTTTTTGATGACCCCGGGGTCATCGTTTTTCTGGCCTGAAACCCATTTTTCCAGGATCGCAGAAATCCTCTCCCAATCAAGTTTCTTGATGCTCCTGAGGTACCTTGGTTGACAAGCAATGCTCCTGCTAATCCAAAATGTTTCTAGGGAAAATATTTTTTTTCCACCAAAATTTTTGATGACCCCGGGGTCATCGTTTTCCTGGCCTGAAACCCATTTTTCCAGGATTGCTCAAATCCTCTCCCAATCAAGATTCTTGATGCTCCAGCGTTACCTTGGTTGACAAGCAATGCTCCTGCAACTCCAAAATGTTTCTAGGCAAAATATTTTTTTCCCACCAAAATTTTTGATGACCCCGGGGTCATGGTTTTTCTGGCCTAAAACCCATTTTTCCAGGATCGCACAAATCCTCTCCCAATCAACTTTCTTGATGCTCCAGAGTTTCCTTGGGTGACAAGCAATGCTCCTGCTACTCCAAAATGTTTCTAGGCAAAATATTTTTTTTCACCAATTTTTTGATGACCCCGGGGTCATCGTTTTTCTGGCCTGAAACCCATTTTTCCAGGATCGCACAAATCCTCTCTCAATCAACTTTCTTGATGCTCCTGATGTACCTTGGTTGACCAGCAATGCTCCTGCTAATCCAAAATGTTTCTAGGGAAAATATTTTTTTCCCACCAAAATTTTTGATGACCCCGAAGTCATGGTTTTTGTGGCCTGAAACCCATTTTTCCAGGATCGAACAAATCCTATCCCAATCAACTTTCTTGATGCTCCAGAGTTTCCTTGGGTGACAAGCAATGCTCCTGCTACACCAAAATGTTGCTAGGCAAAATATTTTTTTTCACCAATTTTTTGATGACACTGGGGTCATCGTTTCTCTGGCCTGAAACCCATTTTTCCAGGATCGCACAAATCCTCTCCCAATCAACTTTCTTGATGCTCCAGAGTTTCCTTCGGTGACAAGCTATGCTCCTGCTACACCAAAATGTTTCTAGGCAAAATATTTTCTTTCACCAATTGTTTGATGACCCCGGGGTCATCGTTTTTCTGGCCTGAAACCCATTTTTCCAGGATCGCACAAATCCTCTCCCAATCAAGTTTCTTGATGCTCCAGAGTTACCTTGGTTGACAAGCAATGCTCCTGCTACTCCAAAATAATTCTAGGGAAAATATATTTTTTCCACCAAAATTTTTGATGACCCCGGGGTCATGGTTTTTCTGGCCTGAAACCCATTTTTCCAGGATCGCACAAATCCTCTCCCAATCAACTTTCTTGATGCTCCAGGGTTTCCTTGGGTGACAAACAATGCTCCTGCTACACCAAAATTTTGCTAGGCACAATATATTTTTTCCACCAAAATTATTGATGACCCCGGGGTCTTGGTTTTTCTGGCCTAAAACCCATTTTTCCAGGATCGCACAAATCCTCTCCCAATCAAATTTCTTGATGCTCCACATGTTCCTTGAGTGACAAGCTATGCTCCTGCTACACCAAAATGTTTCTAGGCAAAATATTTTCTTTCACCAATTTATTGATGACCCCAGGGTCATCGTTTTTCTGGCCTGAAACCCATTTTTCCAGGATCGCACAAATCCTCTCCCAATCAACTTTCTTGATGCTCCAGAGTTTCCTTGGGTGACAAACAATGCTCCTGCTACACCAAAATGTTTCTAGGCAAAATATTTTTTTTCCACCATAATTTTTGATGACCCCGGGGTCATGGTTTTTCTGGCCTAAAACCCATTTTTCCAGGATCGCACAAATCCTCTCCCAATCAACTTTCTTGATGCTCCAGAGTTTCCTTGGGTGACAAGCAATGCTCCTGCTACACCAAAATATTTCTAGGCAAAATATTTTTTTTCACCAATTTTTTGATGACCCCGGGGTCATCGTTTTTCTGGCCCGAAACCCATTTTTCCAGGATCGCACAAATCCTCTCCCAATCAAATTTCTTGATGCTCCAGAGGTTCCTTGGGTGACAAGCTATGCTCCTGCTGCACCAAAATGTTTCTAGGCAAAATATTTTCTTTCACGAATTTTTTGATGACCCCGGGGTCATCATTTTTCTGGACTGAAACCCATTTTTCCAGGATCGCACAAATCCTCTCCCAATCAACATTCTTGATGCTCCAGAGTTACCTTGGTTGACAAGCAATGCTCCTGCTACTCCAAAATGTTTCTAGGCAAAATATATTTTTTCCACCAAAATTTTTGATGACCCCGGGGTCATGGTTTTTCTGGCCTGAAACCCATTTTTCCAGGATCGCTCAAATCCTCTCCGAATCAACTTTCTTGATGCTCCAGAGTTTCCTTGGGTGACAAGCTATGCTCCTACTACACCAAAATGTTTCTAGGCAAAATATTTTCTTTCACAAATTGTTTGATGACCCCGGGGTCATGGTTTTTCTGGCCTGAAACCCATTTTTCCAGGATCGCACAAATCCTCTCCCCATCAAGTTTCTTGATGCTCCAGAGTTACCTTGGTTGACAAGCAATGCTCCTGCTACTCCAAAATGTTTCTAGGGAAAATATATTTTTTCCACCAAAATTTTTGATGACCCCGGGGTCATCGTTTTTCTGGCCTGAAACCCATTTTTCCAGGATCGCACAAATCCTCTCCCAATCAACTTTCTTGATGCTCCAGAGTTTCCTTGGGTGACAAGCTATGCTCCTGCTACACCAAAATGTTTCTAGGCAAAATATTTTCTTTCACCAATTGTTTGATGACCCCGGGGTCATCGTTTTTCTGGCCTGAAACCCATTTTTCCAGGATCGCACAAATCCTCTCCCAATCAAGTTTCTTGATGCTCCAGAGTTACCTTGGTTGACAAGCAATGCTCCTACTACTCCAAAATATTTCTAGGGAAAATATATTTTTTCCACCAAAATTTTTGATGACCCAGGGGTCATGGTTTTTGTGGCCTGAAACCCATTTTTCCAGGATCGCACAAATCCTCTCCCAATCAAATTTCTTGATGCTCCAGAGTTTCCATGAGTGACAAACAATGCTCCTGCTACAACAAAATGTTGCTAGGCAAAATATTTTTTTTCACCAATTTTTGATGACCCCGGGGTCATGGTTTTTCTGGCCTAAAACCCATTTTTCCAGGATCGCACAAATCCTCTCCCAATCAACATTCTTGATGCTCCAGAGTTTCCATGAGTGACAAACAATGCTCCTGCTACACCAAAATGTTGCTAGGCAAAATATTTTTTTTCACCAATTGTTTGATGACCCCGGGGTCATGGTTTTTCTGGCCTAAAACCCATTTTTCCAGGATCGCACAAATCCTCGCCCATTCAACTTTCTTGATGCTCCAGAGTTTCCTTGGGTGACAAGCTATGCTCCTGCTACACCAAAATGTTGCTAGGCAAAATATTTTTTTTCACCAATTTTTTGATGACCCCTGGGTCATCGTTTTTCTGGCCTGAAACCCATTTTTCCAGGATCGCAGAAATCCTCTCCCAATCAACTTTCTTGATGCTCCAGAGGTTCCTTGGGTGACAAGCTATGCTCCTGCTTCACCAAGATGTTTCTAGGAAAAATATTTTCTTTCACCAATTTTTTGATGACCCCGGGGTCATCGTTTTTCTGGCCTGAAACCCATTTTTCCAGGATCGCTCAAATCCTCTCCCAATCAAGTTTCTTGATGCTCCAGAGTTACCTTGGTTGACAAGCAATGCTCCTGCTACTCCAAAATGTTGCTAGGCAAAATATTTTTTTTCACCAATTGTTTGATGACCCCGGGGTCATGGATTTTCTGGCCTAAAACCCATTTTTCCAGGATCGCACAAATCCTCTCCCATTCAACTTTCTTGATTCTCCTGATGTACCTTGGTTGACAAGCAATGCTCCTGCTAATCAAAAATGTTTCTAGGGAAAATATTTTTTTCCACCAAAATTTTTGATGACCCAGGGGTCATGGTTTTTGTGGCCTGAAACCCATTTTTCCAGGATCGCACAAATCCTCTCCCAATCAAATTTCTTGATGCTCCAGAGTTTCCATGAGTGACAAACAATGCTCCTGCTACAACAAAATGTTGCTAGGCAAAATATTTTTTTTCACCAATTTTTGATGACCCCGGGGTCATGGTTTTTCTGGCCTAAAACCCATTTTTCCAGGATCGCACAAATCCTCTCCCAATCAACATTCTTGATGCTCCAGAGTTTCCATGAGTGACAAACAATGCTCCTGCTACACCAAAATGTTGCTAGGCAAAATATTTTTTTTCACCAATTGTTTGATGACCCCGGGGTCATGGTTTTTCTGGCCTAAAACCCATTTTTCCAGGATCGCACAAATCCTCTCCCATTCAACTTTCTTGATGCTCCAGACTTTCCTTGGGTGACAAGCTATGCTCCTGCTACACCAAAATGTTGCTAGGCAAAATATTTTTTTTCACCAATTTTTTGATGACCCCTGGGTCATCGTTTTTCTGGCCTGAAACCCATTTTTCCAGGATCGCAGAAATCCTCTCCCAATCAACTTTCTTGATGCTCCAGAGGTTCCTTGGGTGACAAGCTATGCTCCTGCTTCACCAAGATGTTTCTAGGAAAAATATTTTCTTTCACCAATTTTTTGATGACCCCGGGGTCATCGTTTTTCTGGCCTGAAACCCATTTTTCCAGGATCGCTCAAATCCTCTCCCAATCAAGTTTCTTGATGCTCCAGAGTTACCTTGGTTGACAAGCAATGCTCCTGCTACTCCAAAATGTTGCTAGGCAAAATATTTTTTTTCACCAATTGTTTGATGACCCCGGGGTCATGGATTTTCTGGCCTAAAACCCATTTTTCCAGGATCGCACAAATCCTCTCCCATTCAACTTTCTTGATTCTCCTGATGTACCTTGGTTGACAAGCAATGCTCCTGCTAATCAAAAATGTTTCTAGGGAAAATATTTTTTTCCACCAAAATTTTTGATGACCCCAGTGTCATTGTTTTCCTGGCCTGAAACCCATTTTTCCAGGATCGCTCAAATCCACTCCCAATCAAATTTCTTGATGCTCCAGAGGTTCCTTGGGTGACAAGCTATGCTCCTGCTACACCAAAATGTTTCTAGGCAAAATATTTTCTTTCACCAATTTTTTGATGACCCCGGGGTCATCATTTTTCTGGACTGAAACCCATTTTTCCAGGATCGCACAAATCCTCTCCCAATCAACTTTCTTGATGCTCCAGAGTTTCCTTGGGTGACAAGCTATGCTCCTGCTACACCAAAATGTTGCTAGGCAAAATATTTTTTTTCACCAATTTTTTGATGACCCCTGGGTCATCGTTTTTCTGGCCTGAAACCCATTTTTCCAGGATCGCAGAAATCCTCTCCCAATCAACTTTCTTGATGCTCCAGAGGTTCCTTGGGTGACAAGCTATGCTCCTGCTTCACCAAGATGTTTCTAGGCAAAATACTTTCTTTCACCAATTTTTTGATGACCCCGGGGTCATCGTTTTTCTGGCCTGAAACCCATTTTTCCAGGATCGCTCAAATCCTCTCCCAATCAATTTTCTTGATGCTCCAGAGTTACCTTGGTTGACAAGCAATGCTCCTGCTACTCCAAAATGTTTCTAGGCAAAATATTTTTTTCCCACCAAAATTTTTGATGACCCCGGGGTCATGGTTTTTCTGGCCTAAAACCCATTTTTCCAGGATCGCACAAATCCTCTCCCAATCAACTTTCTTGATGCTCCAGAGTTTCCTTGGGTGACAAGCAATGCTCCTGCTACAACAAAATGTTTCTAGGCAAAATATTTTTTTTCACCAATTTTTTGATGACCCCGGGGTCATCGTTTTTCTGGCCTGAAACCCATTTTTCCAGGATCGCAAAAATCCTCTCCCAATCAACTTTCTTGATGCTCCTGATGTACCTTGGTTGACAAGCAATGCTCCTGCTAATCCAAAATGTTTCTAGGGAAAATATTTTTTTCCACCAAAATTTTTGATGACCCCAGTGTCATTGTTTTCCTGGCCTGAAACCCATTTTTCCAGGATCGCTCAAATCCACTCCCAATCAAATTTCTTGATGCTCCAGAGGTTCCTTGGGTGACAAGCTATGCTCCTGCTACACCAAAAAGTTTCTAGGCAAAATATTTTCTTTCACCAATTTTTTGATGACCCCGGGGTCATCATTTTTCTGGACTGAAACCCATTTTTCCAGGATCGCACAAATCCTGTCCCAATCAACTTTCTTGATGCTCCAGAGTTACCTTGGTTGACAAGCAATGCTCCTGCTACTCCAAAATGTTTCTAGGGAAAATATATATTTTCCACCAAAATTTTTGATGACCCCGGGGTCATGGTTTTTCTGGCCTGAAACCCATTTTTCCAGGATCGCTCAAATCCTCTCCAAATCAACTTTCTTGATGCTCCAGATTTTCCTTGGGTGACAAGCTATGCTCCTGCTACACGAAAATGTTTCTAGGCAAAATATTTTCTTTCACCAATTGTTTGATGACCCCGGGGTCATGGTTTTTCTGGCCTGAAACCCATTTTTCCAGAATCGCTCAAATCCTCTCCAAATCAACTTTCTTGATGCTCCAGATTTTCCTTGGGTGACAAGCTATGCTCCTGCTACACGAAAATGTTTCTAGGCAAAATATTTTCTTTCACCAATTGTTTGATGACCCCGGGGTCATGGTTTTTCTGGCCTGAAACCCATTTATCCAGGATTGCACAAATCCTCTCCCAATCAAGTTTCTTGATGCTCCAGAGTTACCTTGGTTGACAAGCAATGCTCCTGCTACTCCAAAATGTTTCTAGGCAAAATATTTTTTTCCCACCAAAATTTTTGATGACCCCGGGGTCATGGTTTTTCTGGCCTAAAACCCATTTTTCCAGGATCGCACAAATCCTCTCCCAATCAACTTTCTTGATGCTCCAGAGTTTCCTTGGGTGACAAGCAATGCTCCTGCTACAACAAAATGTTTCTAGGCAAAATATTTTTTTTCACCAATTTTTTGATGACCCCGGGGTCATCGTTTTTCTGGCCTGAAACCCATTTTTCCAGGATCGCACAAATCCTCTCCCAATCAACTTTCTTGATTCTCCTGATGTACCTTGGTTGACAAGCAATGCTCCTGCTAATCAAAAATGTTTCTAGGGAAAATATTTTTTTCCACCAAAATTTTTGATGACCCCAGTGTCATTGTTTTCCTGGCCTGAAACCCATTTTTCCAGGATCGCTCAAATCCACTCCCAATCAAATTTCTTGATGCTCCAGAGGTTCCTTGGGTGACAAGCTATGCTCCTGCTACACCAAAATGTTTCTAGGCAAAATATTTTCTTTCACCAATTTTTTGATGACCCCGGGGTCATCATTTTTCTGGACTGAAACCCATTTTTCCAGGATCGCTCAAATCCTCTCCCAATCAAGTTTCTTGATGCTCCAGAGTTACCTTGGTTGACAAGCAATGTTCCTGCTACTCCAAAATGTTTCTAGGCAAAATATTTTTTTCCCACCAAAATTTTTGATAACCCCTGGGTCATGGTTTTTCTGGCCTGAAACCCATTTTTCCAGGATCTCTCAAATCCTCTCCAAATCAACTTTCTTGATGCTCCAGAGTTTCCTTGGGTGACAAGCTATGCTCCTGCTACACCAAAATATTTCTAGGCAAAATATTTTCTTTCACCAATTTTTTGATGACCCCGGGGTCATCGTTTTTCTGGCCCGAAACCCAATTTTCCAGGATCGCACAAATCCTCTCCCAATCAAGTTTCTTGATGCTCCAGAGTTTCCTTGGGTGACAAGCAATGCTCCTGCTACACCAAAATGTTGCTAGGCAAAATATTTTTTTTCAACAATTTTTTGATGACCCCGGGGTCATCGTTTTTCTGGCCTGAAACCCATTTTTCCAGGATCTCTCAAATCCTCTCCAAATCAACTTTCTTGATGCTCCAGAGTTTCCTTGGTTGACAAGCAATGCTCCTACTACTCCAAAATATTTCTAGGGAAAATATATTTTTTCCACCAAAATTTTTGATGACCCAGGGGTCATGGTTTTTGTGGCCTGAAACCCATTTTTCCAGGATCGCACAAATCCTCTCCCAATCAAATTTCTTGATGCTCCAGAGTTTCCATGAGTGACAAACAATGCTCCTGCTACAACAAAATGTTGCTAGGCAAAATATTTTTTTTCACCAATTTTTGATGACCCCGGGGTCATGGTTTTTCTGGCCTAAAACCCATTTTTCCAGGATCGCACAAATCCTCTCCCAATCAACATTCTTGATGCTCCAGAGTTTCCATGAGTGACAAACAATGCTCCTGCTACACCAAAATGTTGCTAGGCAAAATATTTTTTTTCACCAATTGTTTGATGACCCCGGGGTCATGGTTTTTCTGGCCTAAAACCCATTTTTCCAGGATCGCACAAATCCTCTCCCATTCAACTTTCTTGATGCTCCAGAGTTTCCTTGGGTGACAAGCTATGCTCCTGCTACACCAAAATGTTGCTAGGCAAAATATTTTTTTTCACCAATTTTTTGATGACCCCTGGGTCATCGTTTTTCTGGCCTGAAACCCATTTTTCCAGGATCGCAGAAATCCTCTCCCAATCAACTTTCTTGATGCTCCAGAGGTTCCTTGGGTGACAAGCTATGCTCCTGCTTCACCAAGATGTTTCTAGGAAAAATATTTTCTTTCACCAATTTTTTGATGACCCCGGGGTCATCGTTTTTCTGGCCTGAAACCCATTTTTCCAGGATCGCTCAAATCCTCTCCCAATCAAGTTTCTTGATGCTCCAGAGTTACCTTGGTTGACAAGCAATGCTCCTGCTACTCCAAAATGTTGCTAGGCAAAATATTTTTTTTCACCAATTGTTTGATGACCCCGGGGTCATGGATTTTCTGGCCTAAAACCCATTTTTCCAGGATCGCACAAATCCTCTCCCATTCAACTTTCTTGATTCTCCTGATGTACCTTGGTTGACAAGCAATGCTCCTGCTAATCAAAAATGTTTCTAGGGAAAATATTTTTTTCCACCAAAATTTTTGATGACCCAGGGGTCATGGTTTTTGTGGCCTGAAACCCATTTTTCCAGGATCGCACAAATCCTCTCCCAATCAAATTTCTTGATGCTCCAGAGTTTCCATGAGTGACAAACAATGCTCCTGCTACAACAAAATGTTGCTAGGCAAAATATTTTTTTTCACCAATTTTTGATGACCCCGGGGTCATGGTTTTTCTGGCCTAAAACCCATTTTTCCAGGATCGCACAAATCCTCTCCCAATCAACATTCTTGATGCTCCAGAGTTTCCATGAGTGACAAACAATGCTCCTGCTACACCAAAATGTTGCTAGGCAAAATATTTTTTTTCACCAATTGTTTGATGACCCCGGGGTCATGGTTTTTCTGGCCTAAAACCCATTTTTCCAGGATCGCACAAATCCTCTCCCATTCAACTTTCTTGATGCTCCAGAGTTTCCTTGGGTGACAAGCTATGCTCCTGCTACACCAAAATGTTGCTAGGCAAAATATTTTTTTTCACCAATTTTTTGATTACCCCTGGGTCATCGTTTTTCTGGCCTGAAACCCATTTTTCCAGGATCGCAGAAATCCTCTCCCAATCAACTTTCTTGATGCTCCAGAGGTTCCTTGGGTGACAAGCTATGCTCCTGCTTCACCAAGATGTTTCTAGGAAAAATATTTTCTTTCACCAATTTTTTGATGACCCCGGGGTCATCGTTTTTCTGGCCTGAAACCCATTTTTCCAGGATCGCTCAAATCCTCTCCCAATCAAGTTTCTTGATGCTCCAGAGTTACCTTGGTTGACAAGCAATGCTCCTGCTACTCCAAAATGTTGCTAGGCAAAATATTTTTTTTCACCAATTGTTTGATGACCCCGGGGTCATGGATTTTCTGGCCTAAAACCCATTTTTCCAGGATCGCACAAATCCTCTCCCATTCAACTTTCTTGATTCTCCTGATGTACCTTGGTTGACAAGCAATGCTCCTGCTAATCAAAAATGTTTCTAGGGAAAATATTTTTTTCCACCAAAATTTTTGATGACCCCAGTGTCATTGTTTTCCTGGCCTGAAACCCATTTTTCCAGGATCGCTCAAATCCACTCCCAATCAAATTTCTTGATGCTCCAGAGGTTCCTTGGGTGACAAGCTATGCTCCTGCTACACCAAAATGTTTCTAGGCAAAATATTTTCTTTCACCAATTTTTTGATGACCCCGGGGTCATCATTTTTCTGGACTGAAACCCATTTTTCCAGGATCGCACAAATCCTCTCCCAATCAACTTTCTTGATGCTCCAGAGTTTCCTTGGGTGACAAGCTATGCTCCTGCTACACCAAAATGTTGCTAGGCAAAATATTTTTTTTCACCAATTTTTTGATGACCCCTGGGTCATCGTTTTTCTGGCCTGAAACCCATTTTTCCAGGATCGCAGAAATCCTCTCCCAATCAACTTTCTTGATGCTCCAGAGGTTCCTTGGGTGACAAGCTATGCTCCTGCTTCACCAAGATGTTTCTAGGCAAAATACTTTCTTTCACCAATTTTTTGATGACCCCGGGGTCATCGTTTTTCTGGCCTGAAACCCATTTTTCCAGGATCGCTCAAATCCTCTCCCAATCAAGTTTCTTGATGCTCCAGAGTTACCTTGGTTGACAAGCAATGCTCCTGCTACTCCAAAATGTTTCTAGGCAAAATATTTTTTTCCCACCAAAATTTTTGATGACCCCGGGGTCATGGTTTTTCTGGCCTAAAACCCATTTTTCCAGGATCGCACAAATCCTCTCCCAATCAACTTTCTTGATGCTCCAGAGTTTCCTTGGGTGACAAGCAATGCTCCTGCTACAACAAAATGTTTCTAGGCAAAATATTTTTTTTCACCAATTTTTTGATGACCCCGGGGTCATCGTTTTTCTGGCCTGAAACCCATTTTTCCAGGATCGCAAAAATCCTCTCCCAATCAACTTTCTTGATGCTCCTGATGTACCTTGGTTGACAAGCAATGCTCCTGCTAATCCAAAATGTTTCTAGGGAAAATATTTTTTTCCACCAAAATTTTTGATGACCCCAGTGTCATTGTTTTCCTGGCCTGAAACCCATTTTTCCAGGATCGCTCAAATCCACTCCCAATCAAATTTCTTGATGCTCCAGAGGTTCCTTGGGTGACAAGCTATGCTCCTGCTACACCAAAAAGTTTCTAGGCAAAATATTTTCTTTCACCAATTTTTTGATGACCCCGGGGTCATCATTTTTCTGGACTGAAACCCATTTTTCCAGGATCGCACAAATCCTGTCCCAATCAACTTTCTTGATGCTCCAGAGTTACCTTGGTTGACAAGCAATGCTCCTGCTACTCCAAAATGTTTCTAGGGAAAATATATATTTTCCACCAAAATTTTTGATGACCCCGGGGTCATGGTTTTTCTGGCCTGAAACCCATTTTTCCAGGATCGCTCAAATCCTCTCCAAATCAACTTTCTTGATGCTCCAGATTTTCCTTGGGTGACAAGCTATGCTCCTGCTACACGAAAATGTTTCTAGGCAAAATATTTTCTTTCACCAATTGTTTGATGACCCCGGGGTCATGGTTTCTCTGGCCTGAAACCCATTTTTCCAGAATCGCTCAAATCCTCTCCAAATCAACTTTCTTGATGCTCCAGATTTTCCTTGGGTGACAAGCTATGCTCCTGCTACACGAAAATGTTTCTAGGCAAAATATTTTCTTTCACCAATTGTTTGATGACCCCGGGGTCATGGTTTTTCTGGCCTGAAACCCATTTATCCAGGATTGCACAAATCCTCTCCCAATCAACTTTCTTGATGCTCCAGAGTTTCCTTGGGTGACAAGCAATGCTCCTGCTACAACAAAATGTTTCTAGGCAAAATATTTCTTTTCACCAATTTTTTGATGACCCCGGGGTCATCGTTTTTCTGGCCTGAAACCCATTTTTCCAGGATCGCACAAATCCTCTCCCAATCAACTTTCTTGATTCTCCTGATGTACCTTGGTTGACAAGCAATGCTCCTGCTAATCAAAAATGTTTCTAGGGAAAATATTTTTTTCCACCAAAATTTTTGATGACCCCAGTGTCATTGTTTTCCTGGCCTGAAACCCATTTTTCCAGGATCGCTCAAATCCACTCCCAATCAAATTTCTTGATGCTCCAGAGGTTCCTTGGGTGACAAGCTATGCTCCTGCTACACCAAAATGTTTCTAGGCAAAATATTTTCTTTCACCAATTTTTTGATGACCCCGGGGTCATCATTTTTCTGGACTGAAACCCATTTTTCCAGGATCGCTCAAATCCTCTCCCAATCAAGTTTCTTGATGCTCCAGAGTTACCTTGGTTGACAAGCAATGTTCCTGCTACTCCAAAATGTTTCTAGGCAAAATATTTTTTTCCCACCAAAATTTTTGATAACCCCTGGGTCATGGTTTTTCTGGCCTGAAACCCATTTTTCCAGGATCTCTCAAATCCTCTCCAAATCAACTTTCTTGATGCTCCAGAGTTTCCTTGGGTGACAAGCTATGCTCCTGCTACACCAAAATATTTCTAGGCAAAATATTTTCTTTCACCAATTTTTTGATGACCCCGGGGTCATCGTTTTTCTGGCCCGAAACCCAATTTTCCAGGATCGCACAAATCCTCTCCCAATCAAGTTTCTTGATGCTCCAGAGTTTCCTTGGGTGACAAGCAATGCTCCTGCTACACCAAAATGTTGCTAGGCAAAATATTTTTTTTCAACAATTTTTTGATGACCCCGGGGTCATCGTTTTTCTGGCCTGAAACCCATTTTTCCAGGATCTCTCAAATCCTCTCCAAATCAACTTTCTTGATGCTCCAGAGTTTCCTTGGGTGACAAGCTATGCTCCTGCTACACCAAAATATTTCTAGGCAAAATATTTTCTTTCACAAATTGTTTGATGACCCCGGGGTCATGGTTTTTCTGGCCTGAAACCCATTTTTCCAGGATCGCACAAATCCTCTCCCAATCAAGTTTCTTGATGCTCCAGAGTTTCCTTGGTTGACAAGCAATGCTCCTGCTACTCCAAAATGTTTCTAGGCAAAATATTTTTTTCCCACCAAAATTTTTGATGACCCCGGGGTCATGGTTTTTCTGGCCTAAAACCCATTTTTCCAGGATCGCACAAATCTTCTCCCAATCAACTTTCTTGATGCTCCAGAGTTTCCTTGGTTGACAAGCAATGCTCCTGCTACTCCAAAATGTTTCTAGGCAAAATATTTTTTTCCCACCAAAATTTTTGATGACCCCGGGGTCATGGTTTTTCTGGCCTAAAACCCATTTTTCCAGGATCGCACAAATCCTCTCCCAATCAACTTTCTTAATGCTCCAGAGTTTCCTTGGGTGACAAGCAATGCTCCTGCTACACCAAAATGTTTCTAGGCAAAATATTTTTTTTCACCAATTTTTTGATGACCCCGGGGTCATCGTTTCTCTGGCCTGAAACCCATTTTTCCAGGATCGCACAAATCCTCTCCCAATCAACTTTCTTGATGCTCCTGAGGTACCTTGGTTGACAAGCAATGCTCCTGCTAATCCAAAATGTTTCTAGGGAAAATATTTTTTTTCCACCAAAATTTTTGATGACCCCGGGGTCATCGTTTTCCTGGCCTGAAACCCATTTTTCCAGGATCGCTCAAATCCTCTCCCAATCAAGTTTCTTGATGCTCCAGAGTTACCTTGGTTGAAAAGCAATGCTCCTGCTACTCCAAAATGTTTCTAGGCAAAATATTTTTTTCCCACCAAAATTTTTGATGACCCCGGGGTCATGGTTTTTATGGCCTGAAACCCATTTTTCCAATATCGCACAAATCCTCTTCCAATCAATTTTCTTGATGCTCCAGAGGTACCTTGGTTGACAAGCAATTCTCCTGCTACTCCAAAATATTTCTAGGCAAAATATTTTTTTTCACCAATTTTTGAGGACCCCGGGGTCATCGTTTTTCTGGCCTGAAACCCATTTTTCCAGGATCGCACAAATCCTCTCCCAATCAAATTTCTTGATGCTCCAGAGTTACCTTGGTTGACAAGCAATGCTCCTGCTACTCCAAAATGCTTCTAGGAAAAATATATTTTTTCCACCAAAATTTTTGATGACCCCGGGGTCATGGTTTTTCTGGCCTGAAACCCATTTTTCCAGGATCGCACAAATCCTCTCCCAATCAACTTTCTTGATGCTCCAGAGTTTCTTTGGGTGACAAGCAATGCTCCTGCTACACCAAAATATTTCTAGGCAAAATATTTTCTTTCACCAATTTTTTGATGACCCCGGGGTCATCGTTTTTCTGGCCCGAAACCCATTTTTCCAGGATCGCACAAATCCTCTCCCAATCAAATTTCTTGATGCTCCAGAGGTTCCTTGGGTGACAAGCTATGCTCCTGCTACACCAAAATGTTTCTAGGCAAAATATTTTCTTTCACCAATTTTTTGATGACCCCGGGGTCATCATTTTTCTGGATTGAAACCCATTTTTCCAGGATCGCTCAAATCCTCTCTCAATCAAGTTTCTTGATGCTCCAGAGTTACTTAGGTTGACAAGCAATGCTCCTGCTACTCCAAAATGTTTCTAGGCAAAATATTTTTTTCCCACCAAAATTTTTGATGACCCCGGGGTCATGGTTTTTCTGGCCTAAAACCCATTTTTCCAGGATCGCACAAATCCTCTCCCAATCAACTTTCTTGATGCTCCAGAGGTACCTTGGTTGACAAGCAATGCTCCTGCTACTCCAAAATGTTTCTAGGCAAAATATATTTTTTCCACCAAAATTTTTGATGACCCCGGGGTCATGGTTTTTCTGGCCTGAAACCCATTTTTCCAGGATCGCACAAATCCTCTCCCAATCAATTATCTTGATGCTCCAGAGTTTCCTTGGGTGACAAAAAATGCTCCTGCTACACCAAAATTTTGCTAGGCAAAATATTTTTTTTCCACCATAATTTTTGATGACCCCGGGGTCATGGTTTTTCTGGCCTGAAACCCATTTTTCCAGGATCGCACAAATCCTCTCCCAATCAATTATCTTGATGCTCCAGAGTTTCCTTGGGTGACAAAAAATGCTCCTGCTACACCAAAATTTTGCTAGGCAAAATATTTTTTTTCCACCATAATTTTTGATGACCCCGGGGTCATGGTTTTTCTGGCCTGAAACCCATTTTTCCAGGATCGCACAAATCCTCTCCCAATCAACTTTCTTGATGCTCCAGAGTTTCCTAGGGTGACAAAAAATGCTCCTGCTACACCAAAATATTTCTAGGCAAAATATTTTTTTTCACCAATTTTTTGATGACCCCGGGGTCATCGTTTTTCTGGCCCGAAACCCAATTTTCCAGGATCGCACAAATCCTCTCCCAATCAAGTTTCTTGATGCTCCAGAGTTACCTTGGTTGACAAGCAATGCTCCTGCTACTCCAAAACGTTTCTAGGGAAAATATATTTTTTCCACCAAAATTTTTGATGACCCCGGGGTCATCGTTTTTCTGGCCTGAAACCCATTTTTCCAGGATCGCACAAATCCTCTCCCAATCAACTTTCTTGATGCTCCAGAGTTTCCTTGGGTGACAAACAATGCTCCTGCTACACCAAAATGTTGCTAGGCAAAATATTTTTTTCACCAATTGTTTGATGACCCCGGGGTCATGGTTTTTCTGGCCTAAAACCCATTTTTCCAGGATCGCATAAATCCTCTCCCAATCAACTTTCTTGATGCTCCAGAGTTTCCTTGGGTGACAAGCTATGCTCCTGCTACACCAAAATGTTGCTAGGCAAAATATTTTTTTTCACCAATTTTTTGATGACCCCGGGGTCATCGTTTTTCTGGCCTGAAACCCATTTTTCCAGGATCGCACAAATCCTCTCCCAATCAACTTTCTTGATGCTCCAGAGGTTCCTTGGGTGACAAGCTATGCTCCTGCTACACCAAGATGTTTCTAGGCAAAATATTTTTTTTCACCAATTTTTTGATGACCCCGGGGTCATCGTTTTTCTGGCCCGAAACCCAATTTTCCAGGATCGCACAAATCCTCTCCCAATCAAGTTTCTTGATGCTCCAGAGTTACCTTGGTTGACAAGCAATGCTCCTGCTACTCCAAAATGTTTCTAGGGAAAATATATTTTTTCAACCAAAATTTTTGATGACCCCGGGGTCATCGTTTTTCTGGCCTGAAACCCATTTTTCCAGGATCGCACAAATCCTCTCCCAATCAACTTTCTTGATGCTCCAGAGTTTCCTTGGGTGACAAGCAATGCTCCTGCTACACCAAAATGTTGCTAGGCAAAATATTTTTTTTCAACAATTGTTTGATGACCCCGGGGTCATCGTTTTTCTGGCCTGAAACCCATTTTTCCAGGATCGCAGAAATCCTCTCCCAATCAACTTTCTTGATGCTCCAGAGGTTCCTTGGGTGACAAGCTATGCTCCTGCTTCACCAAGATGTTTCTAGGCAAAATATTTTCTTTCACCAATTTTTTGATGACCCCGGGGTCATCGTTTTTCTGGCCTGAAACCCATTTTTCCAGGATCGCAGAAATCCTCTCCCAATGAAGTTTCTTGATGCTCCTGAGGTACCTTGGTTGACAAGCAATGCTCCTGCTAATCCAAAATGTTTCTAGGGAAAATATTTTTTTTCCACCAAAATTTTTGATGACCCCGGGGTCATCGTTTTCCTGGCCTGAAACCCATTTTTCCAGGATCGCTCAAATCCTCTCCCAATCAAGTTACTTGATGTTCCATAGCTACCTTGGTTGACAAGCAATGCTCCTGCTCCTCCAAAATGTTTCTAGGCAAAATATTTTTTTCCCACCAAAATTTTTGATGACCCCGGGGTCATGGTTTTTCTGGCCTAAAACCCATTTTTCCAGGATCGCACAAATCCTCTCCAAATCAACTTTCTTGATGCTCCAGAGTCTCCTTGGGTGACAAGCAATGCTCCTGCTACACCAAAATGTTTCTAGGCAAAATATTTTTTTTCACCAATTTTTTGATGACCCCGGGGTCATCGTTTCTCTGGCCTGAAACCCATTTTTCCAGGATCGCACAAATCCTCTCCCAATCAACTTTCTTGATGCTCCTGAGGTACCTTTGTTGACAAGCAATGCTCCTGCTACTCCAAAATGTTTCTAGGGAAAATATTTTTTTCCCACCAAAATTTTTGATGACCCCGGGGTCATCGTTTTCCTGGCCTGAAACCCATTTTTCCAGGATCGCTCAAATCCTCTCCCAATCAAGTATCTTGATGCTCCAGAGTTACCTAGGTTGACAAGCAATGCTCCTGCTACTCCAAAATGTTTCTAGGCAAAATATTTTTTTCCCACCAAAATTTTTGATGACCCCGGGGTCATTGTTTTTCTTTCCTAAAACCCATTTTTCCAGGATCGCACAAATCCTCTCCCAATCAACTTTCTTGATGCTCCAGAGTTTCCTTGGGTGACAAGCTATGCTCCTGCTACACCAAAATGTTTCTAGGCAAAATATCTTCTTTCACCAATTTTTTGATGACCCCGGGGTCATCGTTTTTCTGGCCTGAAACCCATTTTTCCAGGATCGCACAAATCCTCTCCCAATCAAGTTTCTTGATGCTCCTGAGGTACCTTGGTTGACAAGCAATGCTCCTGCTACTCCAAAATGTTTCTAGGGAAAATATTTTTTTTCCACCAAAATTTTTGATGACCCCGGGGTCATGGTTTTTCTGGCCTGAAACCCATTTTTCCAGGATCGCACAAATCCTCTCCCAATCAAGTTTCTTGATGCTCCAGAGTTACCTTGGTTGACAAGCAATGCTCCAGCTACTCCAAAATGTTTCTAGGGAAAATATATTTTTTCCACCAAAATTTTTGATGACCCCGGGGTCATGGTTTTTCTAGCCTGAAACCCATTTTTCCAGGATCGCACAAATCCTCTCCCAATCAACTTTCTTGATGCTCCAGAGTTTCCTTGGGTGACAAACAATGCTCCTGCTACACCAAAATGTTGCTAGGCAAAATATTTTTTTTCACCAATTGTTTGATGACCCCGGGGTCATGGTTTTTCTGGCCTGAAACCCATTTTTCCAGGATCGCACAAATCCTCTCCCAATCAATTTTCTTGATGCTCCTGAGGTACCTTGGTTGACAAGCAATGCTCCTGCTACTCCAAAATGTTTCTAGGCAAAATATTTTTTTTCCACCAAAATTTTTGATGACCCCGGGGTCATGGTTTTTCTGGCCTGAAACCCATTTTTCCAGGATCGCACAAATCCTCTCCCAATCAAGTTTCTTGATGCTCCAGAGTTACCTTGGTTGACAAGCAATGCTCCAGCTACTCCAAAATGTTTCTAGGGAAAATATATTTTTTCCACCAAAATTTTTGATGACCCCGGGGTCATGGTTTTTCTGGCCTGAAACCCATTTTTCCAGGATCGCACAAATCCTCTCCCAATCAACTTTCTTGATGCTCCAGAGTTTCCTTGGGTGACAAACAATGCTCCTGCTACACCAAAATGTTGCTAGGCAAAATATTTTTATTCACCAATTGTTTGATGACCCCGGGGTCATGGTTTTTCTGGCCTGAAACCCATTTTTCCAAGATCGCACAAATCCTCTCCCAATCAAGTTTCTTGATGCTCCAGAGTTTCCTTGGGTGACAAGCTATGCTCCTGCTACTCCAAAATGTTTCTAGGGAAAATATATTTTTTCCACCAAAATTTTTGATGACCCCGGGGTCATGGTTTTTCTGGCCTGAAACCCATTTTTCCAGGATCGCACAAATCCTCTCCCAATCAACTTTCTTGATGCTCCAGAGTTTCCTTGGGTGAAAAGCAATGCTCCTGCTACACCAAAATGTTTCTAGGCAAAATATTTTTTTCACCAATTTTTTGATGACCCCGGGGTCATGGTTTTTCTGGCCTGAAACCCATTTTTCCAGGATCGCACAAATCCTCTCCCAATCAAGTTTCTTGATGCTCCAGAGTTTCCTTGGGTGACAAGCTATGCTCCTGCTAATCCAAAATGTTTCTAGGGAAAATATTTTTTTCCCACCAAAATTTTTGATGACCCCGGGGTCATCGTATTCCTGGCCTGAAACCCATTTTTCCAGGATCGCACAAATCCTCTCCCAATCAACTTTCTTGATGCTCCAGAGGTACCTTGGTTGACAAGCAATGCTCCTGCTTCTCCAAAATGTTGCTAGGCAAAATATTTTTTTTCCACCAAAACTTTTGATGACCCCGGGGTCATTGGTTTTCTTTCCTAAAACCCATTTTTCCAGGATCGCACAAATCCTCTCCCAATCAACTTTCTAGATGCTCCAGAGTTTCCTTGGGTGACAAGCAATGCTCCTGCTACACGAAAAGGTTTCTAGGCAAAATATTTTCTTTCACCAATTTTTTGATGACCCCGGGGTCATCGTTTCTCTGGCCTGAAACCCATTTTTCCAGGATCGCACAAATCCTCTCCCAATCAACTTTCTTGATGCTGCAGAGTTTCCTTGGGTGACAAGCAATGCTCCTGCTACACCAAAATGTTTCTAGGCAAAATATTTTTTTTCACCAATTTTTTGATGACCCCGGGGTCATCGTTTCTCTGGCCTGAAACCCATTTTTCCAGGATCGCACAAATCCTCTCCCAATCAACTTTCTTGATGCTGCAGAGTTTCCTTGGGTGACAAGCAATGCTCCTGCTACACCAAAATGTTTCTAGGCAAAATATTTTTTTTCACCAATTTTTTGATGACCCCGGGGTCATCGTTTCTCTGGCCTGAAACCCATTTTTCCAGGATCGCACAAATCCTCTCCCAATCAACTTTCTTGATGCTCCTGAGGTACCTTTGTTGACAAGCAATGCTCCTGCTACTCCAAAATGTTTCTAGGCAAAATATTTTTTTTCCACCAAAATTTTTGATGACCCCGGGGTCATCGTTTTCCTGGCCTGAAACCCATTTTTCCAGGATCGCTCAAATCCTCTCCCAATCAAGTTTCTTGATGCTCCAGAGTTACCTAGGTTGACAAGCAATGCTCCTGCTACTCCAAAATGTTTCTAGGCAAAATATTTTTTTCCCACCAAAATTTTTGATGACCCCGGGGTCATTGTTTTTCTTTCCTAAAACCCATTTTTCCAGGATCGCACAAATCCTCTCCCAATCAACTTTCTTGATGCTCCAGAGGTACCTTGGTTGACAAGCAATGCTCCTGCTACTCCAAAATGTTTCTAGGCAAAATATTTTATTTCCACCAAAATTTTTGATGACCCCGGGGTCATCGTTTTCCTGGCCTGACACCCATTTTTCCAGGATCGCACAAATCCTCTCCCAATCAACTTTCTTGATGCTCCAGAGTTTCCTTGGGTGACAAACAATGCTCCTGCTACACCAAAATGTTGCTAGGCAAAATATTTTTTTTCACCAATTGTTTGATGACCCCGGGGTCATGGTTTTTCTGGCCTAAAACCCATTTTTCCAGGATCGCAAAAATCCTCTCCAAATCCACTTTCTTGATGCTCCAGAGTTTCCTTGGGTGACAAGCAATGCTCCTGCTACACCAAAATGTTTCTAGGAAAAATATTTTTTTTCACCAATTTTTTGATGACCCCGGGGTCATGGTTTTTCTGGCCTGAAACCCATTTTCAAAGGATCGCACAAATCCTCTTCCAATCAAGTTTCTTGATGCTCCAGAGGTACCTTGGTTGACAAGCAATGCTCCTGCTACTCCAAAATGTTTCTAGGCAAAATATTTTTTTCCCACCAAAATTTTTGATGACCCCGGGGTCATGGTTTTTCTGGCCTAAAACCCATTTTTCCAGGATCGCACAAATCCTCTCCCAATCAGCTTTCTTTATGCTCCAGAGTTTCCTTGGGTGACAAGCAATGCTCCTGCTACACCAAAATGTTTCTAGGCAAAATATTTTTTTTCACCAATTTTTTGATGACCCCAGAGGTCATCGTTTTTCTGGCCTGAAACCCATTTTTCCAGGATCGCACAAATCCTCTCCCAATCAACTTTCTTGATGCTCCAGAGTTTCCTTGGGTGACAAGCTATGCTCCTGCTACACCAAAATGTTTCTAGGCAAAATATTTTCTTTCACCAATTTTTTGATGACTCCGGGGTCATCTTTTTTCTGGCCTGAAACCCATTTTTCCAGGATCGCAGAAATCCTCTCCCAATCAACTTTCTTGATGCTCCAGAGTTACCTTGGTTGACAAGCAATGCTCCAGCTACTCCAAAATGTTTCTAGGGAAAATATATTTTTTCCACCAAAATTTTTGATGACCCCGGGGTCATGGTTTTTCTGGCCTGAAACCCATTTTTCCAGGATCGCACAAATCCTCTCCCAATCAACTTTCTTGATGCTCCAGAGTTTCCTTGGGTGACAAACAATGCTCCTGCTACACCAAAATGTTGCTAGGCAAAATATTTTTTTTCACCAATTGTTTGATGACCCCGGCGTCATGATTTTTCTGGCCTGAAACGCATTTTTCCAGGATCGCACAAATCCTCTCCCAATCAACTTTCTTGATGCTCCAGAGTTTCCTTGGTTGACAAGCAATGCTCCTGCTACTCCAAAATGTTTCTAGGCAAAATATTTTTTTTCCACCAAAATTTTTGATGGGGTCATCGTTTTTCTGGCCTGAAACCCATTTTTCCAGGATCGCACAAATCCTCTCCCAATCAACTTTCTTGATGCTCCAGAGTTACCTAGGTTGACAAGCAATGCTCCAGCTACTCCAAAATGTTTCTAGGGAAAATATATTTTTTCCACCAAAATTTTTGATGACCCCAGGGTCATGGTTTTTCTGGCCTGAAACCCATTTTTCCAGGATCGCACAAATCCTCTCCCAATCAACTTTCTTGATGCTCCAGAGTTTCCTTGGGTGACAAACAATGCTCCTGCTACACCAAAATGTTGCTAGGCAAAATATTTTTTTTCACCAATTGTTTGATGACCCCGGGGTCATGGTTTTTCTGGCCTGAAACCCATTTTTCCAGGATCGCACAAATCCTCTCCCAATCAACTTTCTTGATGCTCCAGAGTTTCCTTGGGTGACAAACAATGCTCCTGCTACACCAAAATGTTGCTAGGCAAAATATTTTTTTTTAACAATTGTTTGATGACCCCGGGGTCATCGTTTTTCTGGCCTGAAACCCATTTTTCCAGGATCGCACAAAAACTCTCCCAATCAAGTTTCTTGATGATCCTGAGGTACCTTGGTTGACAAGCAATGCTCCTGCTACTCCAAAATATTTCTAGGGAAAATATTTTTTTTCCACCAAAATTTTTGATGACCCCGGGGTCATGGTTTTTCTGGCCTGAAACCCATTTTTCCAGGATTGCACAAATCCTCTCCCAATCAAGTTTCTTGATGCTCCAGAGTTTCCTTGGGTGACAAGCTATGCTCCTGCTACTCCAAAATGTTTTTAGGGAAAATATTTTTTTTCCACCAAAATTTTTGATGACCCCGGGGTCATGGTTTTTCTGGCCTGAAACCCATTTTTCCAGGATCGCACAAATCCCCTCCCAATCAAGTTTCTTGATGCTCCAGAGTTTCCTTGGGTGACAAGCTATACTCCTGCTACTCCAAAATGTTTCTAGGGAAAATATATTTTTTCCACCAAAATTTTTGATGACCCCGGGGTCATGGTTTTTCTGGCCTGAAACCCATTTTTCCAGGATCGCACAAATCCTCTCCCAATCACTTTCTTGATGCTCCAGAGTTTCCTTGGGTGACAAACAATGCTCCTGCTATACCAAAATGTTGCTAGGCAAAATATTTTTTTTCACCAATTGTTTGATGACCCCCGGGTCATGGTTTTTCTGGCCTAAAACCCATTTTTCCAGGATCGCACAAATCCTCTCCCAATCAACTTTCTTGATGCTCCAGAGTTTCCTTGGGTGACAAGCAATGCTCCTGGTACACCAAAATGTTTCTAGGCAAAATATTTTTTTCACCAATTTTTTGATGACCCCGGGGTCATCGTTTTTCTGGCCTGAAACCCATTTTTCCAGGATCGCACAAATCCTCTCCCAATCAACTTTCTTGATGCTCCAGAGTTTCCTTGGGTGACAAGCTATGCTCCTGCTACACCAAAATGTTTCTAGGCAAAATATTTTCTTTCACCAATTTTTTGATGACCCCGGGGTCAACGTTTTTCTGGCCTGAAACCCATTTCTCCAGGATCGCACAAATTCTCTCCCAATCAAGTTTCTTGATGATCCAGAGGTACCTTGGTTGACAAGCAATGCTCCTGCTACTCCAAAATGTTTCTAGGCAAAATATTTTTTTTCCACCAAAATTTTTGATGACCCCGGGGTCATGGTTTTTCTTGCCTAAAACCCATTTTTCCAGGATCGCAGAAATCCTCTCCCAATCAACTTTCTTGATGCTCCAGAGTTACCTTGGTTGACAAGCAATGCTCCAGCTACTCCAAAATGTTTCTAGGGAAAATATATTTTTTCCACCAAAATTTTTGATGACCCCGGGGTCATGGTTTTTCTGGCCTGAAACCCATTTTTCCAGGATCGCACAAATCCTCTCCCAATCAACTTTCTTGATGCTCCAGAGTTTCCTTGGGTGACAAACAATGCTCCTGCTACACCAAAATGTTGCTAGACATAATATTTTTATTCACCAATTGTTTGATGACCCCGGGGTCATGGTTTTTCTGGCCTGAAAACCATTTTTCCAGGATCGCACAAATCCTCTCCCAATCAAGTTTCTTGATGCTCCTGAGGTACCTTGGTTGACAAGCAATGCTCCTGCTACTCCAAAATGTTTCTAGGCAAAATATTTTTTTTCCACCAAAATTTTTGATGGGGTCATCGTTTTTCTGGCCTGAAACCCATTTTTCCAGGATCGCACAAATCCTCTCCCAATCAACTTTCTTGATGCACCAGAGTTACCTAGGTTGACAAGCAATGCTCCAGCTACTCCAAAATGTTTCTAGGGAAAATATATTTTTTCCACCAAAATTTTTGATGACCCCAGGGTCATGGTTTTTCAGGCCTGAAACCCATTTTTCCAGGATCGCACAAATCCTCTCCCAATCAACTTTCTTGATGCTCCAGAGTTTCCTTGGGTGACAAACAATGCTCCTGCTACACCAAAATGTTGCTAGGCAAAATTTTTTTTTTTAACAATTGTTTGATGACCCCGGGGTCATCGTTTTTCTGGCCTGAAACCCATTTTTCCAGGATCGCACAAAAACTCTCCCAATCAAGTTTCTTGATGATCCTGAGGTACCTTGGTTGACAAGCAATGCTACTGCTACTCCAAAATGTTTCTAGGGAAAATATTTTTTTTCCACCAAAATTTTTGATGACCCCGGGGTCATGGTTTTTCTGGCCTGAAACCCATTTTTCCAGGATCGCACAAATCCTCTCCCAATCAACTTTCTTGATGCTCCAGAGTTTCCTTGGGTGACAAACAATGCTCCTGCTACACCAAAATGTTGCTAGGCAAAATATTTTTTTTCACCAATTGTTTGATGACCCCCGGGTCATGGTTTTTCTGGCCTAAAACCCATTTTTCCAGGATCGCACAAATCCTCTCCCAATCAACTTTCTTGATGCTCCAGAGTTTCCTTGGGTGACAAGCAATGCTCCTGCTACACCAAAATGTTTCTAGGCAAAATATTTTTTTCACCAATTTTTTGATGACCCCGGGGTCATCGTTTTTCTGGCCTGAAACCCATTTTTCCAGGATCGCACAAATCCTCTCCCAATCAAATTTCTTGATGCTCCAGAGTTTCCTTGCCTGACAAGCTATGCTCCTGCTACACCAAAATGTTTCTAGGCAAAATATTTTCTTTCACCAATTTTTTGATGACCCCGGGGTCAACGTTTTTCTGGCCTGAAACCCATTTCTCCAGGATCGCACAAATCCTCTCCCAATCAAGTTTCTTGATGATCCAGAGGTACCTTGGTTGACAAGCAATGCTCCTGCTACTCCAAAATGTTTCTAGGCAAAATATTTTTTTTCCACCAAAATTTTTGATGACCCCGGGGTCATGGTTTTTCTGGCCTAAATCCCATTTTTCCAGGATCGCAGAAATCCTCTCCCAATCAACTTTCTTGATGCTCCAGAGTTACCTTGGTTGACAAGCAATGCTCCAGCTACTCCAAAATGTTTCTAGGGAAAATATATTTTTTCCACCAAAATTTTTGATGACCCCGAGGTCATGGTTTTTCTGGCCTGAAACCCATTTTTCCAGGATCGCACAAATCCTCTCCCAATCAACTTTCTTGATGCTCCAGAGTTTCCTTGGGTGACAAACAATGCTCCTGCTACACCAAAATGTTGCTAGACAAAATATTTTTATTCACCAATTGTTTGATGACCCCGAGGTCATGGTTTTTCTGGCCTGAAAACCATTTTTCCAGGATCGCACAAATCCTCTCCCAATCAAGTTTCTTGATGCTCCTGAGGTACCTTGGTTGACAAGCAATGCTCCTGCTACTCCAAAATGTTTCTAGGCAAAATATTTTTTTTCCACCAAAATTTTTGATGGTGTCATCGTTTTTCTGGCCTGAAACCCATTTTTCCAGGATCGCACAAATCCTCTCCCAATCAACTTTCTTGATGCTCCAGAGTTACCTAGGTTGACAAGCAATGCTCCAGCTACTCCAAAATGTTTCTAGGGAAAATATATTTTTTCCACCAAAATTTTTGATGACCCCAGGGTCATGGTTTTTCTGGCCTGAAACCCATTTTTCCAGGATCGCACAAATCCTCTCCCAATCAACTTTCTTGATGCTCCAGAGTTTCCTTGGGTGACAAACAATGCTCCTGCTACACCAAAATGTTGCTAGGCAAAATATTTTTTTTCACCAATTGTTTGATGACCCCGCGGTCATGGTTTTTCTGGCCTGAAACCCATTTTTCCAGGATCGCACAAATCCTCTCCCAATCAACTTTCTTGATGCTCCAGAGTTTCCTTGGGTGACAAACAATGCTCCTGCTACACCAAAATGTTGCTAGGCAAAATATTTTTTTTTAACAATTGTTTGATGACCCCGGGGTCATGGTTTTTCTGGCCTGAAACCCATTTTTCCAGGATCGCACAAAAACTCTCCCAATCAAGTTTCTTGATGATCCTGAGGTACCTTGGTTGACAAGCAATGCTCCTGCTACTCCAAAATGTTTCTAGGGAAAATATTTTTTTTCCACCAAAATTTTTGATGACCCCGGGGTCATGGTTTTTCTGGCCTGAAACCCATTTTTCCAGGATCGCACAAATCCTCTCCCAATCAAGTTTCTTGATGCTCCAGAGTTTCCTTGGGTGACAAGCTATGCTCCTGCTACTCCAAAATGTTTTTAGGGAAAATATTTTTTTTCCACCAAAATTTTTGATGACCCCGGGGTCATGGTTTTTCTGGCCTGAAACCCATTTTTCCAGGATCGCACAAATCCCCTCCCAATCAAGTTTCTTGATGCTCCAGAGTTTCCTTGGGTGACAAGCTATACTCCTGCTACTCCAAAATTTTTCTAGGGAAAATATATTTTTTCCACCAAAATTTTTGATGACCCCGGGGTCATGGTTTTTCTGGCCTGAATCCCATTTTTCCAGGATCGCACAAATCCTCTCCCAATCAACTTTCTTGATGCTCCAGAGTTTCCTTGGGTGACAAACAATGCTCCTGCAACACCAAAATGTTGCTAGCCAAAAAATTTTTTTTCACCAATTGTTTGATGACCCCCGGGTCATGGTTTTTCTGGCCTAAAACCCATTTTTCCAGGATCGCACAAAATCTCTCCCAATCAACTTTCTTGATGCTCCAGAGTTTCCTTGGGTGACAAGCAATGCTCCTGCTACACCAAAATGTTTCTAGGCAAAATATTTTTTTCACCAATTTTTTGATGACCCCGGGGTCATCGTTTTTCTGGCCTGAAACCCATTATTCCAGGATCGCACAAATCCTCTCCCAATCAACTTTCTTGATGCTCCAGAGTTTCCTTGGGTGACAAGCTATGCTCCTGCTACTCCAAAATGTTTCTAGGCAAAATATTTTCTTTCACCAATTTTTTGATGACCCCGGGGTCAACGTTTTTCTGGCCTGAAACCCATTTCTCCAGGATCGCACAAATCCTCTCCCAATCAAGTTTCTTGATGATCCAGAGGTACCTTGGTTGACAAGCAATGCTCCTGCTACTCCAAAATGTTTCTAGGCAAAATATTTTTTTTCCACCAAAATTTTTGATGACCCCGGGGTCATGGTTTTTCTGGCCTAAAACCCATTTTTCCAGGATCGCAGAAATCCTCTCCCAATCAACTTTCTTGATGCTCCAGAGTTACCTTGGTTGACAAGCTATGCTCCTGCTACACCAAAATGTTTCTAGGAAAAATATTTTTTTTCACCAATTTTTTGATGACCCCGGGGTCATCGTTTTTCTGGCCTGAAACCCATTTTTCCAGGATCACACAAATCCGATCCCAATCAACTTTCTTGATGCTCCAGAGTTTCCTTGGGTGACAAGCTATGCTCCCGCTACACCAAAATGTTTCTAGGCAAAATATTTTTTTCACCAATTTATTGATGACCCCGGGGTCATCGTTCTTCTGGCCTGAAACCCATTTTTCCAGGATCGCACAAATCCTCTCCCAATCAAGTTTCTTGATGCTCCAGAGTTACCTTGGTTGACAAGCAATGCTCCTGCTACTCCAAAATGTTTCTAGGCAAAATATTTTTTTCCCACCAAAATTTTTGATGACCCCGGGGTCATCGTTTTTCTGGCCTGAAACCCATTTTTCCAGGATCGCACAAATCCTCTCCCAATCAACTTTCTTGATGCTCCAGAGTTACCTAGGTTGACAAGCAATGCTCCAGCTACTCCAAAATGTTTCTAGGGAAAATATATTTTTTCCACCAAATTTTTTGATGACCCCAGGGTCATGGTTTTTCTGGCCTGAAACCCATTTTTCCAGGATCGCACAAATCCTCTCCCAATCAACTTTCTTGATGCTCCAGAGTTTCCTTGGGTGACAAACAATGCTCCTGCTACACCAAAATGTTGCTAGGCAAAATATTTTTTTTCACCAATTGTTTGATGACCCCGGGGTCATCGTTTTTCTGGCCTGAAACCCATTTTTCCAGGATCGCACAAATCCTCTCCCAATCAAGTTTCTTGATGCTCCTGAGGTACCTTGGTTGACAAGCAATGCTCCTGCTACTCCAAAATGTTTCTAGGCAAAATATTTTTTTTCCACCAAAATTTTTGATGACCCCGGGGTCATGGTTTTTCTGGCCTGAAACCCATTTTTCCAGGATCGCACAAATCCTCTCCCAATCAAGTTTCTTGATGCTCCAGAGTTACCTAGGTTGACAAGCAATGCTCCAGCTACTCCAAAATGTTTCTAGGGAAAATATATTTTTTCCACCAAAATTTTTGATGACCCCAGGGTCATGGTTTTTCTGGCCTGAAACCCATTTTTCCAGGATCGCACAAATCCTCTCCCAATCAACTTTCTTGATGCTCCAGAGTTTCCTTGGGTGACAAACAATGCTCCTGCTACACCAAAATGTTGCTAGGCAAAATATTTTTTTTCACCAATTGTTTGATGACCCCGGGGTCATCGTTTTTCTGGCCTGAAACCCATTTTTCCAGGATCGCACAAATCCTCTCCCAATCAAGTTTCTTGATGCTCCTGAGGTACCTTGGTTGACAAGCAATGCTCCTGCTACTCCAAAATGTTTCTAGGCAAAATATTTTTTTTCCACCAAAATTTTTGATGACCCCGGGGTCATGGTTTTTCTGGCCTGAAACCCATTTTTCCAGGATCGCACAAATCCTCTCCCAATCAAGTTTCTTGATGCTCCTGAGGTACCTTGGTTGACAAGCAATGCTCCTGCTACTCCAAAATGTTTCTAGGCAAAATATTTTTTTTCCACCAAAATTTTTGATGACCCCGGGGTCATCGTTTTCCTGGCCTGAAACCCATTTTTCCAGGATCGCACAAATCCTCTCCCAATCAACTTTCTTGATGCTCCATAGTTTCCTTGGGTGACAAGCAATGATCCTGCTACACCAAAATGTTTCTAGGCAAAATATTTTTTTTCACCAATTTTTGATGACCCCGGGGTCATCATTTTTCTGGCCTGAAACCCATTTTTCCAGGATCGCACAAATCCTCTCCCAATCAACTTTCTTGATGCTCCTGAGGTACCTTGGTTGACAAGCAATGCTCCTGCTACTCCAAAATGTTTCTAGGGAAAATATTTTCTTTCACCAATATTTTGATGACCCCGGGGTCATGGTTTATCTGGCCTGAAACCCATTTTTCCAGGATCGCACAAATCCTCTCCCAATCAACTTTCTTGATGCTCCAGAGTTTCCTTGGGTGACAAGCTATGCTCCTGCTACACCAAAATGTTTCTAGGCAAAATATTTTCTTTCACCAATTTTTTGATGACCCCGGGGTCATCGTTTTTCTGGCCTGAAACCCATTTTTCCAGGATCGCACAAATCCTCTCCCAATCAACTTTCTTGATGCTCCAGAGTTTCCTTGGGTGACAAACAATGCTCCTGCTACACCAAAATGTTGCTAGGCAAAATATTTTTTTTCACCAATTGTTTGATGACCCCGGGGTCATCGTTTTCTGGCCTGAAACCCATTTTTCCAGGATCGCACAAATCCTCTCCCAATCAAATTTCGTGATGCTCCAGGGTTTCCTTGGGTGACAAGCAATGCTTCTGCTACACCAAATTGTGCCTAGGGAAAAAAAAGTTTTCCAACAAAATTTTTGATGACCCCGGGGTCATCGTTTTTCTGGCCTGAAACCCATTTTTCCAGGATTGCACAAATCCTCTCCCAATCAAGTTTCTTGATGCTCCAGAGGTACCTTGGTTGACAAGCAATGCTCCAGCGACTCCAAAATGTTTCTAGGGAAAATATTTTTTTTCCACCAGAATTTTTGATGGACCCGGGGTCATCGTTTTCCTGGCCTGAAACCCATTTTTCCAGGATCGCACAAATGCTCTCCCAATCAAGTTTCTTGATGCTCCAGGGTTACCTTGGTTGACAAGCAATGCTCCTGCTACTCCAAAATGTTTCTAGGCAAAATATTTTTTTTCCACCAAAATTTTTGATGACCCCGGGGTTCCAAGTGCCACGTTCCAAGTCCCAAATCCGAAGACCCATTCCCATTTCTCCAGTATCACACTCATCCTCCCTTAATCAAGTCTGTTGATGCTGCAGAGTTTCTTTGGATGACCAGCACTGCTCCTGCATGTGCAAACTGTGCCTTGGGAAATGTTTTTTTTTCCTCCAAAATTTTTGATGACCGCGGGGTCATCGTTTTTCTGGCCTGAAACCCAATTTTCCAGGATCGCACAAATCCTTTCCCAATCAAATTTCTTGATGCTCCAGGGTTTCCTTGGGTGAGAAGCAAAGCTCCTGCTACACCAAACTGTGCCTAGGGAAAAAAATTTTTTCCAACAGAATTTTTGATGACCCCGGGGTCATCGTTTTTCTGGACTGAAACCCAATTTTCCAGGATCGCACAAATCCTCTCCCAATCAAGTTTCTTGATGCTCCAGAGGTACCTTTGTTGACAAGCAATGCTCCTGCTACACCAAACTGTGTCTAGGGAAAAAAAAATTTTCCACCAAAATTTTTGATGACCCCGGGGTCATGGTTTTTCTGGCCTGAAACCCATTTTTCCAGGATCGCACAAATCCTCTCCCAATCAAGTTTCTTGGTGCTCCAGAGTTACTTTGGTTAACAAGCAATGCTCCTGCTACTCCAAAATGCTTCTAGGCAAAATATTTTTTTTCCACCAAAATTTTTGATGACCCCGGGGTCATGGTTTTTCTAGCCTGAAACCCATTTTTCCAGGATCGCACAAATCCTCTCCCAATCAACTGTCTTGATGCTCCAGAGTTTCCTTGGGTGACAAGCTATGCTCCTGCTACACCAAAATGTTTCTAGGCAAAATATTTTCTTTCACCAATTTTTTGATGACCCCGGGGTCATCGTTTTTCTGGCCTGAAACCCATTTTTCCAGGATCGCACAAATCCTCTCCCAATCAACTTTCTTGATGCTCCTGAGGTACCTTGGTTGACAAGCAATGCTCCTGCTACTCCAAAATGTTTCTAGGGAAAATATTTTTTTCCCACCAAAATTTTTGATGACCCCGGGGTCATGGTTTTTCTGGCCTGAAACCCATTTTTCCAGGATCGCACAAATCCTCTCCCAATCAACTTTCTTGATGCTCCAGAGTTTCCTTGGGTGACAAGCTATGCTCCTGCTACACCAAAATGTTTCTAGGCAACATATTTTTTTTCACCAATTTTTTGATGACCCCGGGGTCATGGTTTTTCTGGCCTGAAACCCATTTATCCAGGATCGCACAAATCCTCTCCCAATCAACTTTCTTGATGCTCCAGAGTTACCTTGGTTGACAAGCAATGCTCCTGCTACTCCAAAATGTTTCTAGGGAAAATATATTTTTTCCACCAAAATTTTTGATGACCCCGGGGTCATGGTTTTTCTGGCCTGAAACCCATTTTTCCAGGATCGCACAAATCCACTCCCAATCAAATTTCTTGATGCTCCAGAGTTTCCTTGGGTGACAAACAATTCTCCTGCTACACCAAAATGTTGCTAGGCAAAATATTTTTTTTCACCAATTGTTTGATGACCCCGGGGTCATGGTTTTTCTGGCCTGAAACCCATTTTTCCAGGATCGCACAAATCCTCTCCCAATCAACTTTCTTGATGCTCCAGAGTTTCCTTGGGTGACAAGCTATGCTCCTGCTACACGAAAATGTTTCTAGGCAAAATATTTTCTTTCACCAATTTTTTGATGACCCCGGGGTCATCGTTTTTCTGGCCTGAAACCCATTTTTCCAGGATCGCACAAATCCTCTCCCAATCAAGTTTCTTGATGCTCCAGAGTTTCCTTGGGTGACAAGCTATGCTCCTGCTACACCAAAATGTTTCTAGGCAACATATTTTTTTTCACCAATTGTTTGATGACCCCGGGGTCATGGTTTTTCTGGCCTGAAACCCATTTTTCCAGGATCGCACAAATCCTCTCCCAATCAACTTTCTTGATGCTCCAGAGTTTCCTTGGGTGACAAGCTATGCTCCTGCTACACGAAAATGTTTCTAGGCAAAATATTTTCTTTCACCAATTTTTTGATGACCCCGGGGTCATCGTTTTTCTGGCCTGAAACCCATTTTTCCAGGATCGCACAAATCCTCTCCCAATCAAGTTTCTTGATGCTCCAGAGTTTCCTTGGGTGACAAGCTATGCTCCTGCTACACCAAAATGTTTCTAGGCAACATATTTTTTTTCACCAATTTTTTGATGACCCCGGGGTCATGGTTTTTCTGGCCTGAAACCCATTTATCCAGGATCGCACAAATCCTCTCCCAATCAACTTTCTTGAAGCTCCAGAGTTACCTTGGTTGACAAGCAATGCTCCTGCTACTCCAAAATGTTTCTAGGGAAAATATATTTTTTCCACCAAAATTTTTGATGACCCCGGGGTCATGGTTTTTCTGGCCTGAAACCCATTTTTCCAGGATCGCACAAATCCACTCCCAATCAAATTTCTTGATGCTCCAGAGTTTCCTTGGGTGACAAACAATTCTCCTGCTACACCAAAATGTTGCTAGGCAAAATATTTTTTTTCACCAATTGTTTGATGACCCCGGGGTCATGGTTTCTCTGGCCTGAAACCCATTTTTCCTGGATCGCACAAATCCTCTCCCAATCAACTTTCTTGATGCTCCAGAGTTTCCTTGGGTGACAAGCTATGCTCCTGCTACACGAAAATGTTTCTAGGCAAAATATTTTCTTTCACCAATTTTTTGATGACCCCGGGGTCATCGTTTTTCTGGCCTGAAACCCATTTTTCCAGGATCGCACAAATCCTCTCCCAATCAAGTTTCTTGATGCTCCAGAGTTTCCTTGGGTGACAAACAATGCTCCTGCTACACCAAAATGTTGCTAGGCAAAACATTTTTTTCACCAATTGTTTGATGACCCCGGGGTCATCGTTTTTCTGGCCTGAAACCCATTTTTCCAGGATCGCACAAATCCTCTCCCAATCAACTTTCTTGATGCTCCAGAGGTACCTTGGTTGACAAGCAATGCTCCTGCTACTCCAAAATATTTCTAGGGAAAATATTTTTTTTCCACCAAAATTTTTGATGACCCCTGGGTCATGGTTTTTCTGGCCTGAAACCCATTTTTCCAGGATCGCACAAATCCTCTCCCAATCAAATTTCTTGATGCTACAGAGTTTCCTTGGGTGACAAACAATGCTCCTGCTACACCAAAATGTTGCTAGGCAAAATATTTTTTTTCACCAATTGTTTGATGACCCCGGGGTCATCGTTTTTCTGGCCTGAAACCCATTTTTCCAGGATCGCACAAATCCTCCCCAATCAAGTTTCTTGATGATCCTGAGGTACCTTGGTTGACAAGCAATGCTCCTGCTACTCCAAAATGTTTCTAGGGAAAATATTTTTTTTCCACCAAAATTTTTGATGACCCCGGGGTCATGGTTTTTCTGGCCTGAAACCCATTTTTCCAGGATAGCACAAATCCTCTCCCAATCAACTTTCTTGATGCTCCAGAGTTTCCTTGGGTGACAAGCTATGCTCCTGCTACACCAAAATGTTTCTAGGCAAAATATTTTCTTTCACCAATTTTTTGATGACCCCGGGGTCATGGTTTTTCTGGCCTGAAACCCATTTTTCCAGGATCGCACAAATCCTCTCCCAATCAAGTTTCTTGATGCTCCTGAGGTACCTTAGTTGACAAGCAATGCTCCTGCTACTCCAAACTGTTTCTAGGGAAAATATTTTTTTTCCACCAAAATTTTTGATGACCCCGGGGTCATGGTTTTTCTGGCCTGAAACCCATTTTTCCAGGATCGCACAAATCCTCTCCCAATCAACTTTCTTGATGCTCCAGAGTTTCCTTGGGTGACAAGCTATGCTCCTGCTACACCAAAATGTTTCTAGGCAAAATATTTTCTTTCACCAATTTTTTGATGACCCCGGGGTCATGGTTTTTCTGGCCTGAAACCCATTTTTCCAGGATCGCACAAATCCTCTCCCAATCAAGTTTTTTGATGCTCCTGAGGTACCTTAGTTGACAAGCAATGCTCCTGCTACTCCAAAATGTTTCTAGGGAAAATATATATTTTCCACCAAAATTTTTGATGACCCCGGGGTCATGCTTTTTCTGGCCTGAAACCCATTTTTCCAGGATCGCACAAATCCACTCCCAATCAAATTTCTTGATGCTCCAGAGTTTCCTTGGGTGACAAACAATGCTCCTGCTACACCAAAATGTTGCTAGGCAAAATATTTTTTTTCACCAATTGTTTGATGACCCCGGGTTCATGGTTTTTCTGGCCTGAAACCCATTTTTCCAGGATCGCACAAATCCTCTCCCAATCAAATTTCTTGATGCTCCAGAGTTTCCTTGGGTGACAAGCAATGCTCCTGCTACACCAAAATGTTTCTAGGCAAAATATTTTTTTTCACCAATTTTTTGATGACCCCGGGGTCATCGTTTTTCTGGCCTGAAACCCATTTTTCCAGGATCGCACAAATCCTCTCCCAATCAAATTTCTTGATGCTACAGAGTTTCCTTGGGTGACAAACAATGCTCCTGCTACACCAAAATGTTGCTAGGCAAAATATTTTTTTTCACCAATTGTTTGATGACCCCGGGGTCATCGTTTTTCTGGCCTGAAACCCATTTTTCCAGGATCGCACAAATCCTAACCAATCAAGTTTCTTGATGATCCTGAGGTACCTTGGTTGACAAGCAATGCTCCTGCTACTCCAAAATGTTTCTAGGGAAAATATTTTTTTTCCACCAAAATTTTTGATGACCCCGGGGTCATGGTTTTTCTGGCCTGAAACCCATTTTTCCAGGATAGCACAAATCCTCTCCCAATCAACTTTCTTGATGCTCCAGAGTTTCCTTGGGTGACAAGCTATGCTCCTGCTACACCAAAATGTTTCTAGGCAAAATATTTTCTTTCACCAATTTTTTGATGACCCCGGGGTCATGGTTTTTCTGGCCTGAAACCCATTTTTCCAGGATCGCACAAATCCTCTCCCAATCAAGTTTCTTGATGCTCCTGAGGTACCTTAGTTGACAAGCAATGCTCCTGCTACTCCAAACTGTTTCTAGGGAAAATATTTTTTTTCCACCAAAATTTTTGATGACCCCGGGGTCATGGTTTTTCTGGCCTGAAACCCATTTTTCCAGGATCGCACAAATCCTCTCCCAATCAACTTTCTTGATGCTCCAGAGTTTCTTTGGGTGACAAGCTATGCTCCTGCTACACCAAAATGTTTCTAGGCAAAATATTTTCTTTCACCAATTTTTTGATGACCCCGGGGTCATGGTTTTTCTGGCCTGAAACCCATTTTTCCAGGATCGCACAAATCCTCTCCCAATCAAGTTTTTTGATGCTCCTGAGGTACCTTAGTTGACAAGCAATGCTCCTGCTACTCCAAAATGTTTCTAGGGAAAATATATATTTTCCACCAAAATTTTTGATGACCCCGGGGTCATGCTTTTTCTGGCCTGAAACCCATTTTTCCAGGATCGCACAAATCCACTCCCAATCAAATTTCTTGATGCTCCAGAGTTTCCTTGGGTGACAAACAATGCTCCTGCTACACCAAAATGTTGCTAGGCAAAATATTTTTTTTCACCAATTGTTTGATGACCCCGGGTTCATGGTTTTTCTGGCCTGAAACCCATTTTTCCAGGATCGCACAAATCCTCTCCCAATCAAATTTCTTGATGCTCCAGAGTTTCCTTGGGTGACAAGCAATGCTCCTGCTACACCAAAATGTTTCTAGGCAAAATATTTTTTTTCACCAATTTTTTGATGACCCCGGGGTCATCGTTTTTCTGCCCTGAAACCCATTTTTCCAGGATCGCACAAATCCTCTCCCAATCAACTTTCTTGATGCTCCAGAGTTTCCTTGGGTGACAAGCTATGCTCCTGCTACACCAAAATGTTTCTAGGCAAAATATTTTCTTTCACCAATTTTTTGATGACCCCGGGGTCATCGTTTTTCTGGCCTGAAACCCATTTTTCCAGGATCGCACAAATCCTCTCCCAATCAACTTTCTTGATGCTCCAGAGTTTCCTTGGGTGACAATGCTCCTGCTACACCAAAATGTTGCTAGGCAAAATATTTTTTTTCACCAATTTTTTGATGACCCCGTGGTCATTGTTTTTCTGGCCTGAAACCCATTTTTCCAGGATCACCCATATCCTATCACAGTCAAGTTCCTTGATGCTCTCGGGTTTCCTTGGGAGACAAGCAATTCTCCTGCTACACCAAACTATGCCTAGGGAAAATATTTCTTTTCCACGATAATTTTTGATGACCCCGGGTTCATCGTTTTTCTGGCCTGAAACCCAATTTTCCAGGATCGCACAAATACTCTCCCAATCAAGTTTCTTGATGCTCCAGAGGAACCTTTGTTGACAAGCAATGCTCCTGCTACACCAAACTGTGTTTAGGGAAAAAAAATTTTTCCACCAAAATTTTTGATGACCCCGGGGTCATCGTTTTTCTGGCCTGAAACCCATTTTTCCAGAATCGCACAAATCCTCTCCCAATCAACTTTATTGATGCTCCAGAGTTTCCTTGGGTGACAAACAATGCTCCTGCTACACCAAAATGTTGCTAGGCAAAATATTTTTTTTCAACAATTGTTTGATGACCCTGGGGTCATGGTTTTTCTGGCCTGAAATCCATTTTTCCAGGATCGCCCAAATCCTCTCCCAATCAAGTTTCTTGATGCTCCTGAGGTACCTTGGTTGACAAGCAATGCTCCTGCTACTCCAAAATGTTTCTAGGGAAAATATTTTTTTTCCACCAAAATTTTTGATGACCCCGGGGTCATCGTTTTCCTGGCCTGAAACCCATTTTTCCAGGATCGCACAAATCCTCTCCCAATCAAGTTTCTTGATGCTCCAGAGTTACCTTGGTTGACAAGCAATGCACCTGCTACTCCAAAATGTTTCTAGGGAAAATATTTTTTTTCCACCAAAATTTTTGATGACCCCGGGGTCATGGTTTTTCTGGCCTGAAACCCATTTTTCGAGGATCGCACAAATCCACTCCCAATCAAATTTCTTGATGCTCCAGAGTTTCCTTGGGTGACAAACAATTCTCCTGCTACACCAAAATGTTGCTAGGCAAAATATTTTTTTTCACCAATTGTTTGATGACCCCGGGGTCATGGTTTTTCTGGCCTGAAACCCATTTTTCCAGGATCACACAAATCCTCTCCCAATCAACTTTCTTGATGCTCCAGAGTTTCCTTGGGTGACAAGCTATGCTCCTGCTACACGAAAATGTTTCTAGGCAAAATATTTTCTTTCACCAATTTTTTGATGACCCCGGGGTCATCGTTTTTCTGGCCTGAAACCCATTTTTCCAGGATCGCACAAATCCTCTCCCAATCAAGTTTCTTGATGCTCCAGAGTTTCCTTGGGTGACAAACAATGCTCCTGCTACACCAAAATGTTGCTAGGCAAAACATTTTTTTTCACCAATTGTTTGATGACCCCGGGGTCATCGTTTTTCTGGCCTGAAACCCATTTTTCCAGGATCGCACAAATCCTCTCCCAATCAACTTTCTTGATGCTCCAGAGGTACCTTGGTTGATAAGCAATGCTCCTGCTACTCCAAAATATTTCTAGGGAAAATATTTTTTTTCCACCAAAATTTTTGATGACCCCTGGGTCATGGTTTTTCTGGCCTGAAACCCATTTTTCCAGGATCGCACAAATCCTCTCCCAATCAAATTTCTTGATGCTACAGAGTTTCCTTGGGTGACAAACAATGCTCCTGCTACACCAAAATGTTGCTAGGCAAAATATTTTTTTTCACCAATTGTTTGATGACCCCGGGGTCATCGTTTTTCTGGCCTGAAACCCATTTTTCCAGGATCGCACAAATCCTCCCCAATCAAGTTTCTTGATGATCCTGAGGTACCTTGGTTGACAAGCAATGCTCCTGCTACTCCAAAATGTTTCTAGGGAAAATATTTTTTTTCCACCAAAATTTTTGATGACCCCGGGGTCATGGTTTTTCTGGCCTGAAACCCATTTTTCCAGGATCGCACAAATCCTCTCCCAATCAACTTTCTTGATGCTCCAGAGTTTCCTTGGGTGACAAGCTATGCTCCTGCTACACCAAAATGTTTCTAGGCAAAATATTTTCTTTCACCAATTTTTTGATGACCCCGGGGTCATGGTTTTTCTGGCCTGAAACCCATTTTTCCAGGATCGCACAAATCCTCTCCCAATCAAGTTTCTTGATGCTCCTGAGGTACCTTAGTTGACAAGCAATGCTCCTGCTACTCCAAACTGTTTCTAGGGAAAATATTTTTTTTCCACCAAAATTTTTGATGACCCCGGGGTCATGGTTTTTCTGTCCTGAAACCCATTTTTCCAGGATCGCACAAATCCTCTCCCAATCAACTTTCTTGATGCTCCAGAGTTTCCTTGGGTGACAAGCTATGCTCCTGCTACACCAAAATGTTGCTAGGCAAAATATTTTCTTTCACCAATTTTTTGATGACCCCGGGGTCATGGTTTTTCTGGCCTGAAACCCATTTTTCCAGGATCGCACAAATCCTCTCCCAATCAAGTTTCTTGATGCTCCTGAGGTACCTTAGTTGACAAGCAATGCTCCTGCTACTCCAAAATGTTTCTAGGGAAAATATCTTTTTCCACCAAAATTTTTGATGACCCCGGGGTCATGGTTTTTCTGGCCTGAAACCCATTTTTCCAGGATCGCACAAATCCTCTCCCAATCAAGTTTCTTGATGCTCCAGATTTTCCTTGGGTGACAAGCTATGCTCCTGCTACACCAAAATGTTTCTAGGCAAAATATTTTTTTTCACCAATTTTTTGATGACCCCGGGGTCATGGTTTTTCTGGCCTGAAACCCATTTTTCCAGGATCGCACAAATCCTCTCCCAATCAACTTTCTTGATGCTCCAGAGTTATCTTGGTTGACAAGCAATGCTCCTGCTACTCCAAAATGTTTCTAGGGAAAATATATATTTTCCACCAAAATTTTTGATGACCCCGGGGTCATGGTTTTTCTGGCCTGAAACCCATTTTTCCAGGATCGCACAAATCCACTCCCAATCAAATTTCTTGATGCTCCAGAGTTTCCTTGGGTGACAAACAATGCTCCTGCTACACCAAAATGTTGCTAGGCAAAATATTTTTTTTCACCAATTGTTTGATGACCCCGGGTTCATGGTTTTTCTGGCCTGAAACCCATTTTTCCAGGATCGCACAAATCCTCTCCCAATCAAATTTCTTGATGCTCCAGAGTTTCCTTGGGTGACAAGCAAAGCTCCTGCTACACCAAAATGTTTCTAGGCAAAATATTTTTTTTCACCAATTTTTTGATGACCCCGGGGTCATCGTTTTTCTGGCCTGAAACCCATTTTTCCAGGATCGCACAAATCCTCTCCCAATCAACTTTCTTGATGCTCCAGAGTTTCCTTGGGTGACAAGCTATGCTCCTGCTACACCAAAATGTTTCTAGGCAAAATATTTTCTTTCACCAATTTTTTGATGACCCCGGGGTCATCGTTTTTCTGGCCTGAAACCCATTTTTCCAGGATCGCACAAATCCTCTCCCAATCAACTTTCTTGATGCTCCAGAGTTTCCTTGGGTGACATTGCTCCTGCTACACCAAAATGTTGCTAGGCAAAATATTTTTTTTCACCAATTGTTTGATGACCCCGGGGTCATCGTTTTTCTGGCCTGAAATCCATTTTTCCAGGATCGCACAAATGCTCTCCCAATCAAGTTTCTTGATGCTCCAGGGTTACCTTGGTTGACAAGCAATGCTCCTGCTACTCCAAAATGTTTCTAGGCAAAATATTTTTTTTCCACCAAAATTTTTGATGACCCCGGGGTTCCAAGTGCCAAGTTCCAAGTCCCAAATCCGAAGTCCCATTCCCATTTCTACAGTATCACACTCATCCTCCCTTAATCAAGTCTGTTGATGCTGCAGAGTTTCTTTGGATGACCAGCACTGCTCCTGCATGTGCAAACTGTGCCTTGGGAAATGTTTTTTTTTCCTCCAAAATTTTTGATGACCGCGGGGTCATCGTTTTTCTGGCCTGAAACCCATTTTTCCAGGATCGCACAAATCCTCTCCCAATCAAATTTCTTGATGCTCCAGGGTTTCCTTGGGTGACAAGCAAAGCTCCTGCTACAGCATACTGTGCCTAGGGAAAAAAATTTTTTCCAACAGAATTTTTGATGACCCCGGGGTCTTCGTTTTTCTGGACTGAAACCCAATTTTCCAGGATCGCACAAATACTCTCCCAATCAAGTTTCTTGATGCTCCAGAGGAACCTTTGTTGACAAGCAATGCTCCTGCTACACCAAACTGTGTCTAGGGAAAAAAAATTTTTCCACCAAAATTTTTGATGACCCCGGGGTCATCGTTTTTCTGGCCTGAAACCCATTTTTCCAGGATCGCACAAATCCTCTCCCAATCAAGTTTCTTGGTGCTCCAGAGTTACCTTGGTTAACAAGCAATGCTCCTGCTACTCCAAAATGCTTCTAGGCAAAATATTTTTTTTCCACCAAAATTTTTGATGACCCCGGGGTCATCGTTTTTCTGGCCTGAAACCCATTTTTCCAGAATCGCACAAATCCTCTCCCAATCAACTTTCTTGATGCTCCAGAGTTTCCTTGGGTGACAAACACTGCTCCTGCTACACCAAAATGTTGCTAGGCAAAATATTTTTTTTCAACAATTGTTTGATGACCCTGGTGTCATGGTTTTTCTGGCCTGAAATCCATTTTTCCAGGATCGCACAAATCCTCTCCCAATCAAGTTTCTTGATGCTCCTGAGGTACCTTGGTTGACAAGCAATGCTCCTGCTATTCCAAAATGTTTCTAGGGAAAAATTTTTTTTTCCACCAAAATTTTTGATGACCCCGGGGTCATCGTTTTCCTGGCCTGAAACCCATTTTTCCAGGATCGCACAAATCCTCTCCCAATCAAGTTTCTTGATGCTCCAGAGTTACCTTGGTTGACAAGCAATGCACCTGCTACTCCAAAATGTTTCTAGGGAAAATATTTTTTTTCCACCAAAATTTTTGATGACCCCGGGGTCATGGTTTTTCTAGCCTGAAACCCATTTTTCCAGGATCGCACAAATCCTCTCCCAATCAACTTTCTTGATGCTCCAGAGTTTCCTTGGGTGACAAGCTATGCTCCTGCTACACCAAAATGTTTCTAGGCAAAATATTTTCTTTCACCAATTTTTTGATGACCCCGGGGTCATGGTTTTTCTGGCCTGAAACCCATTTTTCCAGGATCGCACAAATCCTCTCCCAATCAACTTTCTTGATGCTCCAGAGTTACCTTGGTTGACAAGCAATGCTCCTGCTACTCCAAAATGTTTCTAGGGAAAATATATATTTTCCACCAAAATTTTTGATGACCCCGGGGTCATGGTTTTTCTGGCCTGAAACCCATTTTTCCAGGATCGCACAAATCCACTCCCAATCAAATTTCTTGATGCTCCAGAGTTTCCTTGGGTGACAAACAATGCTCCTGCTACACCAAAATGTTGCTAGGCAAAATATTTTTTTTCACCAATTGTTTGATGACCCCGGGTTCATGGTTTTTCTGGCCTGAAACCCATTTTTCCAGGATCGCACAAATCCTCTCCCAATCAAATTTCTTGATGCTCCAGAGTTTCCTTGGGTGACAAGCAAAGCTCCTGCTACACCAAAATGTTTCTAGGCAAAATATTTTTTTTCACCAATTTTTTGATGACCCCGGGGTCATCGTTTTTCTGGCCTGAAACCCATTTTTCCAGGATCGCACAAATCCTCTCCCAATCAACTTTCTTGATGCTCCAGAGTTTCCTTGGGTGACAAGCTATGCTCCTGCTACACCAAAATGTTTCTAGGCAAAATATTTTCTTTCACCAATTTTTTGATGACCCCGGGGTCATCGTTTTTCTGGCCTGAAACCCATTTTTCCAGGATCGCACAAATCCTCTCCCAATCAACTTTCTTGATGCTCCAGAGTTTCCTTGGGTGACATTGCTCCTGCTACACCAAAATGTTGCTAGGCAAAATATTTTTTTTCACCAATTGTTTGATGACCCCGGGGTCATCGTTTTTCTGGCCTGAAATCCATTTTTCCAGGATCGCACAAATGCTCTCCCAATCAAGTTTCTTGATGCTCCAGGGTTACCTTGGTTGACAAGCAATGCTCCTGCTACTCCAAAATGTTTCTAGGCAAAATATTTTTTTTCCACCAAAATTTTTGATGACCCCGGGGTCATGGTTTTTCTGGCCTGAAACCCATTTTTCCAGGATCGCACAAATCCTCTCCCAATCAACTTTCTTGATGCTCCAGAGTTTCCTTGGGTGACAAACAATGCTCCTGCTACACCAAAATGTTGCTAGGCAAAATATTTTTTTTCAACAATTGTTTGATGACCCTGGTGTCATGGTTTTTCTGGCCTGAAATCCATTTTTCCAGGATCGCACAAATCCTCTCCCAATCAAGTTTCTTGATGCTCCAGAGTTACCTTGGTTGACAAGCAATGCACCTGCTACTCCAAAATGTTTCTAGGGAAAATATTTTTTTTCCACCAAAATTTTTGATGACCCCGGGGTCATGGTTTTTCTAGCCTGAAACCCATTTTTCCAGGATCGCACAAATCCTCTCCCAATCAACTTTCTTGATGCTCCAGAGTTTCCTTGGTTGACAAGCTATGCTCCTGCTACACCAAAATGTTTCTAGGCAAAATATTTTTTTTCACCAATTTTTTGATGACCCCGGGGTCATGGTTTTTCTGGCCTGAAACCCATTTTTCCAGGATCGCACAAATCCTCTCCCAATCAACTTTCTTGATGCTCCAGAGTTACCTTGGTTGACAAGCAATGCTCCTGCTACTCCAAAATGTTTCTAGGGAAAATATATATTTTCCACCAAAATTTTTGATGACCCCGGGGTCATGGTTTTTCTGGCCTGAAACCCATTTTTCCAGGATCGCACAAATCCACTCCCAATCAAATTTCTTGATGCTCCAGAGTTTCCTTGGGTGATAAACAATGCTCCTGCTACACCAAAATGTTGCTAGGCAAAATATTTTTTTTCACCAATTGTTTGATGACCCCGGGTTCATGGTTTTTCTGGCCTGAAACCCATTTTTCCAGGATCGCACAAATCCTCTCCCAATCAAATTTCTTGATGCTCCAGAGTTTCCTTGGGTGACAAGCAAAGCTCCTGCTACACCAAAATGTTTCTAGGCAAAATATTTTTTTTCACCAATTTTTTGATGACCCCGGGGTCATCGTTTTTCTGGCCTGAAACCCATTTTTCCAGGATCGCACAAATCCTCTCCCAATCAACTTTCTTGATGCTCCAGAGTTTCCTTGGGTGACAAGCTATGCTCCTGCTACACCAAAATGTTTCTAGGAAAAATATTTTCTTTCACCAATTTTTTGATGACCCCGGGGTCATCGTTTTTCTGGCCTGAAACCCATTTTTCCAGGATCGCACAAATCCTCTCCCAATCAACTTTCTTGATGCTCCAGAGTTTCCTTGGGTGACATTGCTCCTGCTACACCAAAATGTTGCTAGGCAAAATATTTTTTTTCACCAATTGTTTGATGAACCCGGGGTCATCGTTTTTCTGGCCTGAAATCCATTTTTCCAGGATCGCACAAATGCTCTCCCAATCAAGTTTCTTGATGCTCCAGGGTTACCTTGGTTGACAAGCAATGCTCCTGCTACTCCAAAATGTTTCTAGGCAAAATATTTTTTTTCCACCAAAATTTTTGATGACCCCGGGGTTCCAAGTGCCAAGTTCCAAGTCCCAAATCCGAAGTCCCATTCCCATTTCTACAGTATCACACTCATCCTCCCTTAATCAAGTCTGTTGATGCTGCAGAGTTTCTTTGGATGACCAGCTCTGCTCCTGCATGTGCAAACTGTGCCTTGGGAAATGTTTTTTTTTCCTCCAAAATTTTTGATGACCGCGGGGTCATCGTTTTTCTGGCCTGAAACCCAATTTTCCAGGATCGCACAAATCCTCTTCCAATCAAATTTCTTGATGCTCCAGGGTTTCCTTGGGTGACAAGCAAAGCTCCTGCTACAGCATACTGTGCCTAGGGAAAAAAATTTTTTCCAACAGAATTTTTGATGACCCCGGGGTCTTCGTTTTTCTGGACTGAAACCCAATTTTCCAGGATCGCACAAATACTCTCCCAATCAAGTTTCTTGATGCTCCAGAGGAACCTTTGTTGACAAGCAATGCTCCTGCTACACCAAACTGTGTCTAGGGAAAAAAAATTTTTCCACCAAAATTTTTGATGACCCCGGGGTCATCGTTTTTCTGGCCTGAAACCCATTTTTCCAGGATCGCACAAATCCTCTCCCAATCAAGTTTCTTGGTGCTCCAGAGTTACCTTGGTTAACAAGCAATGCTCCTGCTACTCCAAAATGCTTCTAGGCAAAATATTTTTTTTCCACCAAAATTTTTGATGACCCCGGGGTCATCGTTTTTCTGGCCTGAAACCCATTTTTCCAGAATCGCACAAATCCTCTCCCAATCAACTTTCTTGATGCTCCAGAGTTTCCTTGGGTGACAAACACTGCTCCTGCTACACCAAAATGTTGCTAGGCAAAATATTTTTTTTCAACAATTGTTTGATGACCCTGGTGTCATGGTTTTTCTGGCCTGAAATCCATTTTTCCAGGATCGCACAAATCCTCTCCCAATCAAGTTTCTTGATGCTCCTGAGGTACCTTGGTTGACAAGCAATGCTCCTGCTACTCCAAAATGTTTCTAGGGAAAAATTTTTTTTTCCACCAAAATTTTTGATGACCCCGGGGTCATCGTTTTCCTGGCCTGAAACCCATTTTTCCAGGATCGCACAAATCCTCTCCCAATCAAGTTTCTTGATGCTCCAGAGTTACCTTGGTTGACAAGCAATGCACCTGCTACTCCAAAATGTTTCTAGGGAAAATATTTTTTTTCCACCAAAATTTTTGATGACCCCGGGGTCATGGTTTTTCTAGCCTGAAACCCATTTTTCCAGGATCGCACAAATCCTCTCCCAATCAACTTTCTTGATGCTCCAGAGTTTCCTTGGGTGACAAGCTATGCTCCTGCTACACCAAAATGTTTCTAGGCAAAATATTTTCTTTCACCAATTTTTTGATGACCCCGGGGTCATGGTTTTTCTGGCCTGAAACCCATTTTTCCAGGATCGCACAAATCCTCTCCCAATCAACTTTCTTGATGCTCCAGAGTTACCTTGGTTGACAAGCAATGCTCCTGCTACTCCAAAATGTTTCTAGGGAAAATATATATTTTCCACCAAAATTTTTGATGACCCCGGGGTCATGGTTTTTCTGGCCTGAAACCCATTTTTCCAGGATCGCACAAATCCACTCCCAATCAAATTTCTTGATGCTCCAGAGTTTCCTTGGGTGACAAACAATGCTCCTGCTACACCAAAATGTTGCTAGGCAAAATATTTTTTTTCACCAATTGTTTGATGACCCCGGGTTCATGGTTTTTCTGGCCTGAAACCCATTTTTCCAGGATCGCACAAATCCTCTCCCAATCAAATTTCTTGATGCTCCAGAGTTTCCTTGGGTGACAAGCAAAGCTCCTGCTACACCAAAATGTTTCTAGGCAAAATATTTTTTTTCACCAATTTTTTGATGACCCCGGGGTCATCGTTTTTCTGGCCTGAAACCCATTTTTCCAGGATCGCACAAATCCTCTCCCAATCAACTTTCTTGATGCTCCAGAGTTTCCTTGGGTGACAAGCTATGCTCCTGCTACACCAAAATGTTTCTAGGCAAAATATTTTCTTTCACCAATTTTTTGATGACCCCGGGGTCATCGTTTTTCTGGCCTGAAACCCATTTTTCCAGGATCGCACAAATCCTCTCCCAATCAACTTTCTTGATGCTCCAGAGTTTCCTTGGGTGACATTGCTCCTGCTACACCAAAATGTTGCTAGGCAAAATATTTTTTTTCACCAATTGTTTGATGACCCCGGGGTCATCGTTTTTCTGGCCTGAAATCCATTTTTCCAGGATCGCACAAATGCTCTCCCAATCAAGTTTCTTGATGCTCCAGGGTTACCTTGGTTGACAAGCAATGCTCCTGCTACTCCAAAATGTTTCTAGGCAAAATATTTTTTTTCCACCAAAATTTTTGATGACCCCGGGGTTCCAAGTGCCAAGTTCCAAGTCCCAAATCCGAAGTCCCATTCCCATTTCTACAGTATCACACTCATCCTCCCTTAATCAAGTCTGTTGATGCTGCAGAGTTTCTTTGGATGACCAGCTCTGCTCCTGCATGTGCAAACTGTGCCTTGGGAAATTTTTTTTTTTCCTCCAAAATTTTTGATGACCGCGGGGTCATCGTTTTTCTGGCCTGAAACCCAATTTTCCAGGATCGCACAAATCCTCTCCCAATCAAATTTCTTGATGCTCCAGGGTTTCCTTGGGTGACAAGCAAAGCTCCTGCTACAGCATACTGTGCCTAGGGAAAAAAATTTTTTCCAACAGAATTTTTGATGACCCCGGGGTCTTCGTTTTTCTGGACTGAAACCCAATTTTCCAGGATCGCACAAATACTCTCCCAATCAAGTTTCTTGATGCTCCAGAGGAACCTTTGTTGACAAGCAATGCTCCTGCTACACCAAACTGTGTCTAGGGAAAAAAAATTTTTCCACCAAAATTTTTGATGACCCCGGGGTCATCGTTTTTCTGGCCTGAAACCCATTTTTCCAGGATCGCACAAATCCTCTCCCAATCAAGTTTCTTGGTGCTCCAGAGTTACCTTGGTTAACAAGCAATGCTCCTGCTACTCCAAAATGCTTCTAGGCAAAATATTTTTTTTCCACCAAAATTTTTGATGACCCCGGGGTCATCGTTTTTCTGGCCTGAAACCCATTTTTCCAGAATCGCACAAATCCTCTCCCAATCAACTTTCTTGATGCTCCAGAGTTTCCTTGGGTGACAAACACTGCTCCTGCTACACCAAAATGTTGCTAGGCAAAATATTTTTTTTCAACAATTGTTTGATGACCCTGGTGTCATGGTTTTTCTGGCCTGAAATCCATTTTTCCAGGATCGCACAAATCCTCTCCCAATCAAGTTTCTTGATGCTCCTGAGGTACCTTGGTTGACAAGCAATGCTCCTGCTATTCCAAAATGTTTCTAGGGAAAAATTTTTTTTTCCACCAAAATTTTTGATGACCCCGGGGTCATCGTTTTCCTGGCCTGAAACCCATTTTTCCAGGATCGCACAAATCCTCTCCCAATCAAGTTTCTTGATGCTCCAGAGTTACCTTGGTTGACAAGCAATGCACCTGCTACTCCAAAATGTTTCTAGGGAAAATATTTTTTTTCCACCAAAATTTTTGATGACCCCGGGGTCATGGTTTTTCTAGCCTGAAACCCATTTTTCCAGGATCGCACAAATCCTCTCCCAATCAACTTTCTTGATGCTCCAGAGTTTCCTTGGGTGACAAGCTATGCTCCTGCTACACCAAAATGTTTCTAGGCAAAATATTTTCTTTCACCAATTTTTTGATGACCCCGGGGTCATGGTTTTTCTGGCCTGAAACCCATTTTTCCAGGATCGCACAAATCCTCTCCCAATCAACTTTCTTGATGCTCCAGAGTTACCTTGGTTGACAAGCAATGCTCCTGCTACTCCAAAATGTTTCTAGGGAAAATATATATTTTCCACCAAAATTTTTGATGACCCCGGGGTCATGGTTTTTCTGGCCTGAAACCCATTTTTCCAGGATCGCACAAATCCACTCCCAATCAAATTTCTTGATGCTCCAGAGTTTCCTTGGGTGACAAACAATGCTCCTGCTACACCAAAATGTTGCTAGGCAAAATATTTTTTTTCACCAATTGTTTGATGACCCCGGGTTCATGGTTTTTCTGGCCTGAAACCCATTTTTCCAGGATCGCACAAATCCTCTCCCAATCAAATTTCTTGATGCTCCAGAGTTTCCTTGGGTGACAAGCAAAGCTCCTGCTACACCAAAATGTTTCTAGGCAAAATATTTTTTTTCACCAATTTTTTGATGACCCCGGGGTCATCGTTTTTCTGGCCTGAAACCCATTTTTCCAGGATCGCACAAATCCTCTCCCAATCAACTTTCTTGATGCTCCAGAGTTTCCTTGGGTGACAAGCTATGCTCCTGCTACACCAAAATGTTTCTAGGCAAAATATTTTCTTTCACCAATTTTTTGATGACCCCGGGGTCATCGTTTTTCTGGCCTGAAACCCATTTTTCCAGGATCGCACAAATCCTCTCCCAATCAACTTTCTTGATGCTCCAGAGTTTCCTTGGGTGACATTGCTCCTGCTACACCAAAATGTTGCTAGGCAAAATATTTTTTTTCACCAATTGTTTGATGACCCCGGGGTCATCGTTTTTCTGGCCTGAAATCCATTTTTCCAGGATCGCACAAATGCTCTCCCAATCAAGTTTCTTGATGCTCCAGGGTTACCTTGGTTGACAAGCAATGCTCCTGCTACTCCAAAATGTTTCTAGGCAAAATATTTTTTTTCCACCAAAATTTTTGATGACCCCGGGGTTCCAAGTGCCAAGTTCCAAGTCCCAAATCCGAAGTCCCATTCCCATTTCTACAGTATCACACTCATCCTCCCTTAATCAAGTCTGTTGATGCTGCAGAGTTTCTTTGGATGACCAGCACTGCTCCTGCATGTGCAAACTGTGCCTTGGGAAATGTTTTTTTTTCCTCCAAAATTTTTGATGACCGCGGGGTCATCGTTTTTCTGGCCTGAAACCCAATTTTCCAGGATCGCACAAATCCTCTCCCAATCAAATTTCTTGATGCTCCAGGGTTTCCTTGGGTGACAAGCAAAGCTCCTGCTACAGCATACTGTGCCTAGGGAAAAAAATTTTTTCCAACAGAATTTTTGATGAACCCGGGGTCTTCGTTTGTCTGGACTGAAACCCAATTTTCCAGGATCGCACAAATACTCTCCCAATCAAGTTTCTTGATGCTCCAGAGGAACCTTTGTTGACAAGCAATGCTCCTGCTACACCAAACTGTGTCTAGGGAAAAAAAATTTTTCCACCAAAATTTTTGATGACCCCGGGGTCATCGTTTTTCTGGCCTGAAACCCATTTTTCCAGGATCGCACAAATCCTCTCCCAATCAAGTTTCTTGGTGCTCCAGAGTTACCTTGGTTAACAAGCAATGCTCCTGCTACTCCAAAATGCTTCTAGGCAAAATATTTTTTTTCCACCAAAATTTTTGATGACCCCGGGGTCATCGTTTTTCTGGCCTGAAACCCATTTTTCCAGAATCGCACAAATCCTCTCCCAATCAAATTTCTTGATGCTCCAGAGTTTCCTTGGGTGACAAACAATGCTCCTGCTACACCAAAATGTTGCTAGGCAAAATATTTTTTTTCAACAATTGTTTGATGACCCTGGTGTCATGGTTTTTCTGGCCTGAAATCCATTTTTCCAGGATCGCACAAATCCTCTCCCAATCAAGTTTCTTGATGCTCCAGAGTTACCTTGGTTGACAAGCAATGCACCTGCTACTCCAAAATGTTTCTAGGGAAAATATTTTTTTTCCACCAAAATTTTTGATGACCCCGGGGTCATGGTTTTTCTAGCCTGAAACCCATTTTTCCAGGATCGCACAAATCCTCTCCCAATCAACTTTCTTGATGCTCCAGAGTTTCCTTGGTTGACAAGCTATGCTCCTGCTACACCAAAATGTTTCTAGGCAAAATATTTTTTTTCACCAATTTTTTGATGACCCCGGGGTCATGGTTTTTCTGGCCTGAAACCCATTTTTCCAGGATCGCACAAATCCTCTCCCAATCAACTTTCTTGATGCTCCAGAGTTACCTTGGTTGACAAGCAATGCTCCTGCTACTCCAAAATGTTTCTAGGGAAAATATATATTTTCCACCAAAATTTTTGATGACCCCGGGGTCATGGTTTTTCTGGCCTGAAACCCATTTTTCCAGGATCGCACAAATCCACTCCCAATCAAATTTCTTGATGCTCCAGAGTTTCCTTGGGTGATAAACAATGCTCCTGCTACACCAAAATGTTGCTAGGCAAAATATTTTTTTTCACCAATTGTTTGATGACCCCGGGTTCATGGTTTTTCTGGCCTGAAACCCATTTTTCCAGGATCGCACAAATCCTCTCCCAATCAAATTTCTTGATGCTCCAGAGTTTCCTTGGGTGACAAGCAAAGCTCCTGCTACACCAAAATGTTTCTAGGCAAAATATTTTTTTTCACCAATTTTTTGATGACCCCGGGGTCATCGTTTTTCTGGCCTGAAACCCATTTTTCCAGGATCGCACAAATCCTCTCCCAATCAACTTTCTTGATGCTCCAGAGTTTCCTTGGGTGACAAGCTATGCTCCTGCTACACCAAAATGTTTCTAGGCAAAATATTTTCTTTCACCAATTTTTTGATGACCCCGGGGTCATGGTTTTTCTGGCCTGAAACCCATTTTTCCAGGATCGCACAAATCCTCTCCCAATCAACTTTCTTGATGCTCCAGAGTTACCTTGGTTGACAAGCAATGCTCCTGCTACTCCAAAATGTTTCTAGGGAAAATATATATTTTCCACCAAAATTTTTGATGACCCCGGGGTCATGGTTTTTCTGGCCTGAAACCCATTTTTCCAGGATCGCACAAATCCACTCCCAATCAAATTTCTTGATGCTCCAGAGTTTCCTTGGGTGACAAACAATGCTCCTGCTACACCAAAATGTTGCTAGGCAAAATATTTTTTTTCACCAATTGTTTGATGACCCCGGGTTCATGGTTTTTCTGGCCTGAAACCCATTTTTCCAGGATCGCACAAATCCTCTCCCAATCAAATTTCTTGATGCTCCAGAGTTTCCTTGGGTGACAAGCAAAGCTCCTGCTACACCAAAATGTTTCTAGGCAAAATATTTTTTTTCACCAATTTTTTGATGACCCCGGGGTCATCGTTTTTCTGGCCTGAAACCCATTTTTCCAGGATCGCACAAATCCTCTCCCAATCAACTTTCTTGATGCTCCAGAGTTTCCTTGGGTGACAAGCTATGCTCCTGCTACACCAAAATGTTTCTAGGCAAAATATTTTCTTTCACCAATTTTTTGATGACCCCGGGGTCATCGTTTTTCTGGCCTGAAACCCATTTTTCCAGGATCGCACAAATCCTCTCCCAATCAACTTTCTTGATGCTCCAGAGTTTCCTTGGGTGACATTGCTCCTGCTACACCAAAATGTTGCTAGGCAAAATATTTTTTTTCACCAATTGTTTGATGACCCCGGGGTCATCGTTTTTCTGGCCTGAAATCCATTTTTCCAGGATCGCACAAATGCTCTCCCAATCAAGTTTCTTGATGCTCCAGGGTTACCTTGGTTGACAAGCAATGCTCCTGCTACTCCAAAATGTTTCTAGGCAAAATATTTTTTTTCCACCAAAATTTTTGATGACCCCGGGGTTCCAAGTGCCAAGTTCCAAGTCCCAAATCCGAAGTCCCATTCCCATTTCTACAGTATCACACTCATCCTCCCTTAATCAAGTCTGTTGATGCTGCAGAGTTTCTTTGGATGACCAGCACTGCTCCTGCATGTGCAAACTGTGCCTTGGGAAATGTTTTTTTTTCCTCCAAAATTTTTGATGACCGCGGGGTCATCGTTTTTCTGGCCTGAAACCCAATTTTCCAGGATCGCACAAATCCTCTCCCAATCAAATTTCTTGATGCTCCAGGGTTTCCTTGGGTGACAAGCAAAGCTCCTGCTACAGCATACTGTGCCTAGGGAAAAAAATTTTTTCCAACAGAATTTTTGATGAACCCGGGGTCTTCGTTTGTCTGGACTGAAACCCAATTTTCCAGGATCGCACAAATACTCTCCCAATCAAGTTTCTTGATGCTCCAGAGGAACCTTTGTTGACAAGCAATGCTCCTGCTACACCAAACTGTGTCTAGGGAAAAAAAATTTTTCCACCAAAATTTTTGATGACCCCGGGGTCATCGTTTTTCTGGCCTGAAACCCATTTTTCCAGGATCGCACAAATCCTCTCCCAATCAAGTTTCTTGGTGCTCCAGAGTTACCTTGGTTAACAAGCAATGCTCCTGCTACTCCAAAATGCTTCTAGGCAAAATATTTTTTTTCCACCAAAATTTTTGATGACCCCGGGGTCATCGTTTTTCTGGCCTGAAACCCATTTTTCCAGAATCGCACAAATCCTCTCCCAATCAAATTTCTTGATGCTCCAGAGTTTCCTTGGGTGACAAACAATGCTCCTGCTACACCAAAATGTTGCTAGGCAAAATATTTTTTTTCAACAATTGTTTGATGACCCTGGTGTCATGGTTTTTCTGGCCTGAAATCCATTTTTCCAGGATCGCACAAATCCTCTCCCAATCAAGTTTCTTGATGCTCCAGAGTTACCTTGGTTGACAAGCAATGCACCTGCTACTCCAAAATGTTTCTAGGGAAAATATTTTTTTTCCACCAAAATTTTTGATGACCCCGGGGTCATGGTTTTTCTAGCCTGAAACCCATTTTTCCAGGATCGCACAAATCCTCTCCCAATCAACTTTCTTGATGCTCCAGAGTTTCCTTGGTTGACAAGCTATGCTCCTGCTACACCAAAATGTTTCTAGGCAAAATATTTTTTTTCACCAATTTTTTGATGACCCCGGGGTCATGGTTTTTCTGGCCTGAAACCCATTTTTCCAGGATCGCACAAATCCTCTCCCAATCAACTTTCTTGATGCTCCAGAGTTACCTTGGTTGACAAGCAATGCTCCTGCTACTCCAAAATGTTTCTAGGGAAAATATATATTTTCCACCAAAATTTTTGATGACCCCGGGGTCATGGTTTTTCTGGCCTGAAACCCATTTTTCCAGGATCGCACAAATCCACTCCCAATCAAATTTCTTGATGCTCCAGAGTTTCCTTGGGTGATAAACAATGCTCCTGCTACACCAAAATGTTGCTAGGCAAAATATTTTTTTTCACCAATTGTTTGATGACCCCGGGTTCATGGTTTTTCTGGCCTGAAACCCATTTTTCCAGGATCGCACAAATCCTCTCCCAATCAAATTTCTTGATGCTCCAGAGTTTCCTTGGGTGACAAGCAAAGCTCCTGCTACACCAAAATGTTTCTAGGCAAAATATTTTTTTTCACCAATTTTTTGATGACCCCGGGGTCATCGTTTTTCTGGCCTGAAACCCATTTTTCCAGGATCGCACAAATCCTCTCCCAATCAACTTTCTTGATGCTCCAGAGTTTCCTTGGGTGACAAGCTATGCTCCTGCTACACCAAAATGTTTCTAGGCAAAATATTTTCTTTCACCAATTTTTTGATGACCCCGGGGTCATCGTTTTTCTGGCCTGAAACCCATTTTTCCAGGATCGCACAAATCCTCTCCCAATCAACTTTCTTGATGCTCCAGAGTTTCCTTGGGTGACATTGCTCCTGCTACACCAAAATGTTGCTAGGCAAAATATTTTTTTTCACCAATTGTTTGATGACCCCGGGGTCATCGTTTTTCTGGCCTGAAATCCATTTTTCCAGGATCGCACAAATGCTCTCCCAATCAAGTTTCTTGATGCTCCAGGGTTACCTTGGTTGACAAGCAATGCTCCTGCTACTCCAAAATGTTTCTAGGCAAAATATTTTTTTTCCACCAAAATTTTTGATGACCCCGGGGTTCCAAGTGCCAAGTTCCAAGTCCCAAATCCGAAGTCCCATTCCCATTTCTACAGTATCACACTCATCCTCCCTTAATCAAGTCTGTTGATGCTGCAGAGTTTCTTTGGATGACCAGCTCTGCTCCTGCATGTGCAAACTGTGCCTTGGGAAATGTTTTTTTTTCCTCCAAAATTTTTGATGACCGCGGGGTCATCGTTTTTCTGGCCTGAAACCCAATTTTCCAGGATCGCACAAATCCTCTCCCAATCAAATTTCTTGATGCTCCAGGGTTTCCTTGGGTGACAAGCAAAGCTCCTGCTACAGCATACTGTGCCTAGGGAAAAAAATTTTTTCCAACAGAATTTTTGATGACCCCGGGGTCTTCGTTTTTCTGGACTGAAACCCAATTTTCCAGGATCGCACAAATACTCTCCCAATCAAGTTTCTTGATGCTCCAGAGGAACCTTTGTTGACAAGCAATGCTCCTGCTACACCAAACTGTGTCTAGGGAAAAAAAATTTTTCCACCAAAATTTTTGATGACCCCGGGGTCATCGTTTTTCTGGCCTGAAACCCATTTTTCCAGGATCGCACAAATCCTCTCCCAATCAAGTTTCTTGGTGCTCCAGAGTTACCTTGGTTAACAAGCAATGCTCCTGCTACTCCAAAATGCTTCTAGGCAAAATATTTTTTTTCCACCAAAATTTTTGATGACCCCGGGGTCATCGTTTTTCTGGCCTGAAACCCATTTTTCCAGAATCGCACAAATCCTCTCCCAATCAACTTTCTTGATGCTCCAGAGTTTCCTTGGGTGACAAACACTGCTCCTGCTACACCAAAATGTTGCTAGGCAAAATATTTTTTTTCAACAATTGTTTGATGACCCTGGTGTCATGGTTTTTCTGGCCTGAAATCCATTTTTCCAGGATCGCACAAATCCTCTCCCAATCAAGTTTCTTGATGCTCCTGAGGTACCTTGGTTGACAAGCAATGCTCCTGCTACTCCAAAATGTTTCTAGGGAAAAATTTTTTTTTCCACCAAAATTTTTGATGACCCCGGGGTCATCGTTTTCCTGGCCTGAAACCCATTTTTCCAGGATCGCACAAATCCTCTCCCAATCAAGTTTCTTGATGCTCCAGAGTTACCTTGGTTGACAAGCAATGCACCTGCTACTCCAAAATGTTTCTAGGGAAAATATTTTTTTTCCACCAAAATTTTTGATGACCCCGGGGTCATGGTTTTTCTAGCCTGAAACCCATTTTTCCAGGATCGCACAAATCCTCTCCCAATCAACTTTCTTGATGCTCCAGAGTTTCCTTGGGTGACAAGCTATGCTCCTGCTACACCAAAATGTTTCTAGGCAAAATATTTTCTTTCACCAATTTTTTGATGACCCCGGGGTCATGGTTTTTCTGGCCTGAAACCCATTTTTCCAGGATCGCACAAATCCTCTCCCAATCAACTTTCTTGATGCTCCAGAGTTACCTTGGTTGACAAGCAATGCTCCTGCTACTCCAAAATGTTTCTAGGGAAAATATATATTTTCCACCAAAATTTTTGATGACCCCGGGGTCATGGTTTTTCTGGCCTGAAACCCATTTTTCCAGGATCGCACAAATCCACTCCCAATCAAATTTCTTGATGCTCCAGAGTTTCCTTGGGTGACAAACAATGCTCCTGCTACACCAAAATGTTGCTAGGCAAAATATTTTTTTTCACCAATTGTTTGATGACCCCGGGTTCATGGTTTTTCTGGCCTGAAACCCATTTTTCCAGGATCGCACAAATCCTCTCCCAATCAAATTTCTTGATGCTCCAGAGTTTCCTTGGGTGACAAGCAAAGCTCCTGCTACACCAAAATGTTTCTAGGCAAAATATTTTTTTTCACCAATTTTTTGATGACCCCGGGGTCATCGTTTTTCTGGCCTGAAACCCATTTTTCCAGGATCGCACAAATCCTCTCCCAATCAACTTTCTTGATGCTCCAGAGTTTCCTTGGGTGACAAGCTATGCTCCTGCTACACCAAAATGTTTCTAGGCAAAATATTTTCTTTCACCAATTTTTTGATGACCCCGGGGTCATCGTTTTTCTGGCCTGAAACCCATTTTTCCAGGATCGCACAAATCCTCTCCCAATCAACTTTCTTGATGCTCCAGAGTTTCCTTGGGTGACATTGCTCCTGCTACACCAAAATGTTGCTAGGCAAAATATTTTTTTTCACCAATTGTTTGATGACCCCGGGGTCATCGTTTTTCTGGCCTGAAATCCATTTTTCCAGGATCGCACAAATGCTCTCCCAATCAAGTTTCTTGATGCTCCAGGGTTACCTTGGTTGACAAGCAATGCTCCTGCTACTCCAAAATGTTTCTAGGCAAAATATTTTTTTTCCACCAAAATTTTTGATGACCCCGGGGTTCCAAGTGCCAAGTTCCAAGTCCCAAATCCGAAGTCCCATTCCCATTTCTACAGTATCACACTCATCCTCCCTTAATCAAGTCTGTTGATGCTGCAGAGTTTCTTTGGATGACCAGCACTGCTCCTGCATGTGCAAACTGTGCCTTGGGAAATGTTTTTTTTTTCCTCCAAAATTTTTGATGACCGCGGGGTCATCGTTTTTCTGGCCTGAAACCCAATTTTCCAGGATCGCACAAATCCTCTCCCAATCAAATTTCTTGATGCTCCAGGGTTTCCTTGGGTGACAAGCAAAGCTCCTGCTACAGCATACTGTGCCTAGGGAAAAAAATTTTTTCCAACAGAATTTTTGATGACCCCGGGGTCTTCGTTTTTCTGGACTGAAACCCAATTTTCCAGGATCGCACAAATACTCTCCCAATCAAGTTTCTTGATGCTCCAGAGGAACCTTTGTTGACAAGCAATGCTCCTGCTACACCAAACTGTGTCTAGGGAAAAAAAATTTTTCCACCAAAATTTTTGATGACCCCGGGGTCATCGTTTTTCTGGCCTGAAACCCATTTTTCCAGGATCGCACAAATCCTCTCCCAATCAAGTTTCTTGGTGCTCCAGAGTTACCTTGGTTAACAAGCAATGCTCCTGCTACTCCAAAATGCTTCTAGGCAAAATATTTTTTTTCCACCAAAATTTTTGATGACCCCGGGGTCATCGTTTTTCTGGCCTGAAACCCATTTTTCCAGAATCGCACAAATCCTCTCCCAATCAACTTTCTTGATGCTCCAGAGTTTCCTTGGGTGACAAACAATGCTCCTGCTACACCAAAATGTTGCTAGGCAAAATATTTTTTTTCAACAATTGTTTGATGACCCTGGTGTCATGGTTTTTCTGGCCTGAAATCCATTTTTCCAGGATCGCACAAATCCTCTCCCAATCAAGTTTCTTGATGCTCCTGAGGTACCTTGGTTGACAAGCAATGCTCCTGCTACTCCAAAATGTTTCTAGGGAAAAATTTTTTTTTCCACCAAAATTTTTGATGACCCCGGGGTCATCGTTTTCCTGGCCTGAAACCCATTTTTCCAGGATCGCACAAATCCTCTCCCAATCAAGTTTCTTGATGCTCCAGAGTTACCTTGGTTTACAAGCAATGCACCTGCTACTCCAAAATGTTTCTAGGGAAAATATTTTTTTTCCACCAAAATTTTTGATGACCCCGGGGTCATGGTTTTTCTAGCCTGAAACCCATTTTTCCAGGATCGCACAAATCCTCTCCCAATCAACTTTCTTGATGCTCCAGAGTTTCCTTGGGTGACAAGCTATGCTCCTGCTACACCAAAATGTTTCTAGGCAAAATATTTTCTTTCACCAATTTTTTGATGACCCCAGGGTCATCGTTTTTCTGGCCTGAAACCCATTTTTCCAGGATCGCACAAATCCTCTCCAAATCAACTTTCTTGATGCTAAAGAGTTACCTTGGTTGACAAGCAATGCTCCTGCTACTCCAAAATGTTTCTAGGGAAAATATATTTTTTCCACCAAAATTTTTGATGACCCCGGGGTCATGGTTTTTCTGGCCTGAAACCCATTTTTCCAGGATCGCACAAATCCACTCCCAATCAAATTTCTTGATGCTCCAGAGTTTCCTTGGGTGATAAACAATGCTCCTGCTACACCAAAATGTTGCTAGGCAAAATATTTTTTTTCACCAATTGTTTGATGACCCCGGGGTCATGGTTTTTCTGGCCTAAAACCCATTTTTCCAGGATCACACAAATCCTCTCCCAATCAACTTTCTTGATGCTCCAGAGTTTCCTTGGGTGACAAGCAATGCTCCTGCTACACCAAAATGTTTCTAGGCAAAATATTTTTTTTCACCAATTTTTTGATGACCCCGGGGTCATCGTTTTTCTGGCCTGAAACCCATTTTTCCAGGATCGCACAAATCCTCTCCCAATCAACTTTCTTGATGCTCCAGAGTTTCCTTGGGTGACAAGCTATGCTCCTGCTACACCAAAATGTTTCTAGGCAAAATATTTTCTTTCACCAATTTTTTGATGACCCCGGGGTCATCGTTTTTCTGGCCTGAAACCCATTTTTCCAGGATCGCACAAATCCTCTCCCAATCAACTTTCTTGATGCTCCAGAGTTTCCTTGGGTGACAATGCTCCTGCTACACCAAAATGTTGCTAGGCAAAATATTTTTTTTCACCAATTGTTTGATGACCCCGGGGTCATCGTTTTTCTGGCCTGAAATCCATTTTTCCAGGATCGCACAAATGCTCTCCCAATCAAGTTTCTTGATGCTCCAGGGTTACCTCGGTTGACAAGCAATGCTCCTGCTACTCCAAAATGTTTCTAGGCAAAATATTTTATTTCCACCAAAATTTTTGATGACCCCGGGGTTCCAAGTGCCAAGTTCCAAGTCCCAAATCCGAAGTCCCATTCCCATTTCTCCAGTATCACACTCATCCTCCCTTAATCAAGTCTGTTGATGCTGCAGAGTTTCTTTGGATGACCAGCACTGCTCCTGCATGTGCAAACTGTGCCTTGGGAAATGTTTTTTTTTCCTCCAAAATTTTTGATGACCGCGGGGTCATCGTTTTTCTGGCCTGAAACCCAATTTTCCAGGATCGCACAAATCCTCTTCCAATCAAATTTCTTGATGCTCCAGGGTTTCCTTGGGTGACAAGCAAAGCTCCTGCTACAGCATACTGTGCCTAGGGAAAAAAATTTTTTCCAACAGAATTTTTGATGACCCCGGGGTCTTCGTTTTTCTGGACTGAAACCCAATTTTCCAGGATCGCACAAATACTCTCCCAATCAAGTTTCTTGATGCTCCAGAGGAACCTTTGTTGACAAGCAATGCTCCTGCTAAACCAAACTGTGTCTAGGGAAAAAAAATTTTTCCACCAAAATTTTTGATGACCCCGGGGTCATCGTTTTTCTGGCCTGAAACCCATTTTTCCAGGATCGCACAAATCCTCTCCCAATCAAATTTCTTGATGCTCCAGAGTTTCCTTGGGTGACAAGCAAAGCTCCTGCTACACCAAAATGTTTCTAGGCAAAATATTTTTTTTCACCAATTTTTTGATGACCCCGGGGTCATCGTTTTTCTGGCCTGAAACCCATTTTTCCAGGATCGCACAAATCCTCTCCCAATCAACTTTCTTGATGCTCCAGAGTTTCCTTGGGTGACAAGCTATGCTCCTGCTACACCAAAATGTTTCTAGGCAAAATATTTTCTTTCACCAATTTTTTGATGACCCCGGGGTCATCGTTTTTCTGGCCTGAAACCCATTTTTCCAGGATCGCACAAATCCTCTCCCAATCAACTTTCTTGATGCTCCAGAGTTTCCTTGGGTGACATTGCTCCTGCTACACCAAAATGTTGCTAGGCAAAATATTTTTTTTCACCAATTGTTTGATGACCCCGGGGTCATCGTTTTTCTGGCCTGAAATCCATTTTTCCAGGATCGCACAAATGCTCTCCCAATCAAGTTTCTTGATGCTCCAGGGTTACCTTGGTTGACAAGCAATGCTCCTGCTACTCCAAAATGTTTCTAGGCAAAATATTTTTTTTCCACCAAAATTTTTGATGACCCCGGGGTTCCAAGTGCCAAGTTCCAAGTCCCAAATCCGAAGTCCCATTCCCATTTCTACAGTATCACACTCATCCTCCCTTAATCGAGTCTGTTGATGCTGCAGAGTTTCTTTGGATGACCAGCACTGCTCCTGCATGTGCAAACTGTGCCTTGGGAAATGTTTTTTTTTCCTCCAAAATTTTTGATGACCGCGGGGTCATCGTTTTTCTGGCCTGAAACCCAATTTTCCAGGATCGCACAAATCCTCTCCCAATCAAATTTCTTGATGCTCCAGGGTTTCCTTGGGTGACAAGCAAAGCTCCTGCTACAGCATACTGTGCCTAGGGAAAAAAATTTTTTCCAACAGAATTTTTGATGACCCCGGGGTCTTCGTTTTTCTGGACTGAAACCCAATTTTCCAGGATCGCACAAATACTCTCCCAATCAAGTTTCTTGATGCTCCAGAGGAACCTTTGTTGACAAGCAATGCTCCTGCTACACCAAACTGTGTCTAGGGAAAAAAAATTTTTCCACCAAAATTTTTGATGACCCCGGGGTCATCGTTTTTCTGGCCTGAAACCCATTTTTCCAGGATCGCACAAATCCTCTCCCAATCAAGTTTCTTGGTGCTCCAGAGTTACCTTGGTTAACAAGCAATGCTCCTGCTACTCCAAAATGCTTCTAGGCAAAATATTTTTTTTCCACCAAAATTTTTGATGACCCCGGGGTCATCGTTTTTCTGGCCTGAAACCCATTTTTCCAGAATCGCACAAATCCTCTCCCAATCAACTTTCTTGATGCTCCAGAGTTTCCTTGGGTGACAAACAATGCTCCTGCTACACCAAAATGTTGCTAGGCAAAATATTTTTTTTCAACAATTGTTTGATGACCCTGGTGTCATGGTTTTTCTGGCCTGAAATCCATTTTTCCAGGATCGCACAAATCCTCTCCCAATCAAGTTCCTTGATGCTCCTGAGGTACCTTGGTTGACAAGCAATGCTCCTGCTACTCCAAAATGTTTCTAGGGAAAAATTTTTTTTTCCACCAAAATTTTTGATGACCCCGGGGTCATCGTTTTCCTGGCCTGAAACCCATTTTTCCAGGATCGCACAAATCCTCTCCCAATCAAGTTTCTTGATGCTCCAGAGTTACCTTGGTTGACAAGCAATGCACCTGCTACTCCAAAATGTTTCTAGGGAAAATATTTTTTTTCCACCAAAATTTTTGATGACCCCGGGGTCATGGTTTTTCTAGCCTGAAACCCATTTTTCCAGGATCGCACAAATCCTCTCCCAATCAACTTTCTTGATGCTCCAGAGTTTCCTTGGGTGACAAGCTATGCTCCTGCTACACCAAAATGTTTCTAGGCAAAATATTTTCTTTCACCAATTTTTTGATGACCCCAGGGTCATCGTTTTTCTGGCCTGAAACCCATTTTTCCAGGATCGCACAAATCCTCTCCAAATCAACTTTCTTGATGCTAAAGAGTTACCTTGGTTGACAAGCAATGCTCCTGCTACTCCAAAATGTTTCTAGGGAAAATATATTTTTTCCACCAAAATTTTTGATGACCCCGGGGTCATGGTTTTTCTGGCCTGAAACCCATTTTTCCAGGATCGCACAAATCCACTCCCAATCAAATTTCTTGATGCTCCAGAGTTTCCTTGGGTGACAAACAATGCTCCTGCTACACCAAAATGTTGCTAGGCAAAATATTTTTTTTCACCAATTGTTTGATGACCCCGGGGTCATGGTTTTTCTGGCCTAAAACCCATTTTTCCAGGATCACACAAATCCTCTCCCAATCAACTTTCTTGATGCTCCAGAGTTTCCTTGGGTGACAAGCAATGCTCCTGCTACACCAAAATGTTTCTAGGCAAAATATTTTTTTTCACCAATTTTTTGATGACCCCGGGGTCATCGTTTTTCTGGCCTGAAACCCATTTTTCCAGGATCGCACAAATCCTCTCCCAATCAACTTTCTTGATGCTCCAGAGTTTCCTTGGGTGACAAGCTATGCTCCTGCTACACCAAAATGTTTCTAGGCAAAATATTTTCTTTCACCAATTTTTTGATGACCCCGGGGTCATCGTTTTTCTGGCCTGAAACCCATTTTTCCAGGATCGCACAAATCCTCTCCCAATCAACTTTCTTGATGCTCCAGAGTTTCCTTGGGTGACAATGCTCCTGCTACACCAAAATGTTGCTAGGCAAAATATTTTTTTTCACCAATTGTTTGATGACCCCGGGGTCATCGTTTTTCTGGCCTGAAATCCATTTTTCCAGGATCGCACAAATGCTCTCCCAATCAAGTTTCTTGATGCTCCAGGGTTACCTCGGTTGACAAGCAATGCTCCTGCTACTCCAAAATGTTTCTAGGCAAAATATTTTATTTCCACCAAAATTTTTGATGACCCCGGGGTTCCAAGTGCCAAGTTCCAAGTCCCAAATCCGAAGTCCCATTCCCATTTCTCCAGTATCACACTCATCCTCCCTTAATCAAGTCTGTTGATGCTGCAGAGTTTCTTTGGATGACCAGCACTGCTCCTGCATGTGCAAACTGTGCCTTGGGAAATGTTTTTTTTTCCTCCAAAATTTTTGATGACCGCGGGGTCATCGTTTTTCTGGCCTGAAACCCAATTTTCCAGGATCGCACAAATCCTCTTCCAATCAAATTTCTTGATGCTCCAGGGTTTCCTTGGGTGACAAGCAAAGCTCCTGCTACAGCATACTGTGCCTAGGGAAAAAAATTTTTTCCAACAGAATTTTTGATGACCCCGGGGTCTTCGTTTTTCTGGACTGAAACCCAATTTTCCAGGATCGCACAAATACTCTCCCAATCAAGTTTCTTGATGCTCCAGAGGAACCTTTGTTGACAAGCAATGCTCCTGCTAAACCAAACTGTGTCTAGGGAAAAAAAATTTTTCCACCAAAATTTTTGATGACCCCGGGGTCATCGTTTTTCTGGCCTGAAACCCATTTTTCCAGGATCGCACAAATCCTCTCCCAATCAAGTTTCTTGGTGCTCCAGAGTTACCTTGGTTAACAAGCAATGCTCCTGCTACTCCAAAATGCTTCTAGGCAAAATATTTTTTTTCCACCAAAATTTTTGATGACCCCGGGGTCATCGTTTTTCTGGCCTGAAACCCATTTTTCCAGAATCGCACAAATCCTCTCCCAATCAACTTTCTTGATGCTCCAGAGTTTCCTTGGGTGACAAACAATGCTCCTGCTACACCAAAATGTTGCTAGGCAAAATATTTTTTTTCAACAATTGTTTGATGACCCTGGTGTCATGGTTTTTCTGGCCTGAAATCCATTTTTCCAGGATCGCACAAATCCTCTCCCAATCAAGTTTCTTGATGCTCCTGAGGTACCTTGGTTGACAAGCAATGCTCCTGCTACTCCAAAATGTTTCTAGGGAAATATTTTTTTTTCCACCAAAATTTTTGATGACCCCGGGGTCATCGTTTTCCTGGCCTGAAACCCATTTTTCCAGGATCGCACAAATCCTCTCCCAATCAAGTTTCTTGATGCTCCAGAGTTACCTTGGTTGACAAGCAATGCACCTGCTACTCCAAAATGTTTCTAGGGAAAATATTTTTTTCCACCAAAATTTTTGATGACCCCGGGGTCATGGTTTTTCTAGCCTGAAACCCATTTTTCAAAGATCGCACAAATCCTCTCCCAATCAACTTTCTTGATGCTCCAGAGTTTCCTTGGGTGACAAGCTATGCTCCTGCTACACCAAAATTTTTCTAGGCAAAATATTTTCTTTCACCAATTTTTTGATGACCCCGGGGTCATCGTTTTTCTGGCCTGAAACCCATTTTTCCAGGATCGCACAAATCCTCTCCAAATCAACTTTCTTGATGCTAAAGAGTTACCTTGGTTGACAAGCAATGCTCCTGCTACTCCAAAATGTTTCTAGGGAAAATATATTTTTTCCACCAAAATTTTTGATGACCCCGGGGTCATGGTTTTTCTGGCCTGAAACCCATTTTTCCAGGATCGCACAATCCACTCCCAATCAAATTTCTTGATGCTCCAGAGTTTCCTTGGGTGACAAACAATGCTCCTGCTACACCAAAATGTTGCTAGGCAAAATATTTTTTTTCACCAATTGTTTGATGACCCCGGGGTCATGGTTTTTCTGGCCTAAAACCCATTTTTCCAGGATCACACAAATCCTCTCCCAATCAACTTTCTTGATGCTCCAGAGTTTCCTTGGGTGACAAGCAATGCTCCTGCTACACCAAAATGTTTCTAGGCAAAATATTTTTTTTCACCAATTTTTTGATGACCCCGGGGTCATCGTTTTTCTGGCCTGAAACCCATTTTTCCAGGATCGCACAAATCCTCTCCCAATCAACTTTCTTGATGCTCCAGAGTTTCCTTGGGTGACAAGCTATGCTCCTGCTACACCAAAATGTTTCTAGGCAAAATATTTTCTTTCACCAATTTTTTGATGACCCCGGGGTCATCGTTTTTCTGGCCTGAAACCCATTTTTCCAGGATCGCACAAATCCTCTCCCAATCAACTTTCTTGATGCTCCAGAGTTTCCTTGGGTGACAAACAATGCTCCTGCTACACCAAAATGTTGCTAGGCAAAATATTTTTTTTCACCAATTGTTTGATGACCCCGGGGTCATGGTTTTTCTGGCCTGAAACCCATTTTTCCAGGATCGCACAAATCCTCTCCCAATCAAGTTTCTTGATGCTCCAGAGGTACCTTGGTTGAAAAGCAATGCTCCTGCTACTCCAAAATGTTTCTAGGGAAAATATTTTTTTTCCACCAAAATTTTTGATGACCCCTGGGTCATGGTTTTTCTGGCCTGAAACCCATTTTTCCAGGATCGCACAAATCCTCTCCCAATCAACTTTCTTGATGCTCCAGAGTTTCCTTGGGTGACAAACAATGCTCCTGCTACACCAAAATGTTGCTAGGCAAAATATTTTTTTTCACCAATTGTTTGATGACCCCGGGGTCATGGTTTTTCTGGCCTGAAACCCATTTTTCCAGGATCGCACAAATCCTCCCCAATCAAGTTTCTTGATGCTCCAGAGTTACCTTGGTTGACAAGCAATGCTCCTGCTACTCCAAAATGTTTCTAGGGAAAATATATTTTTTCCACCAAAATTTTTGATGACCCCGGGGTCATGGTTTTTCTGGCCTGAAACACATTTTTCCAGGATCGCACAAATCCTCTCCCAATCAACTTTCTTGATGCTCCAGAGTTTCCTTGGGTGACAAGCTATGCTCCTGCTACACCAAAATGTTTCTAGGCAAAATATTTTCTTTCACCAATTTTTTGATGACCCCGGGGTCATCGTTTTTCTGGCCTGAAACCCATTTTTCCAGGATCGCACAAATCCTCTCCAAATCAACTTTCTTGATGCTAAAGAGTTACCTTGGTTGACAAGCAATGCTCCTGCTACTCCAAAATGTTTCTAGGGAAAATATATTTTTTCCACCAAAATTTTTGATGACCCCGGGGTCATGGTTTTTCTGGCCTGAAACCCATTTTTCCAGGATCGCACAAATCCACTCCCAATCAAATTTCTTGATGCTCCAGAGTTTCCTTGGGTGACAAACAATGCTCCTGCTACACCAAAATGTTGCTAGGCAAAATATTTTTTTTCACCAATTGTTTGATGACCCCGGGGTCATGGTTTTTCTGGCCTAAAACCCATTTTTCCAGGATCACACAAATCCTCTCCCAATCAACTTTCTTGATGCTCCAGAGTTTCCTTGGGTGACAAGCAATGCTCCTGCTACTCCAAAATGTTTCTAGGGAAAATATATTTTTTCCACCAAAATTTTTGATGACCCCGGGGTCATGGTTTTTCTGGCCTGAAACCCATTTTTCCAGGATCGCACAAATCCTCTCCCAATCAAAATTCTTGATGCTCCAGAGTTTCCTTGGGTGACAAACAATGCTCCTGCTACACCAAAATGTTTCTAGGCAAAATATTTTTTTTCACCAATTGTTTGATGACCCCAGGGTCATGGTTTTTCTGGCCTAAAACCCATTTTTCCAGGATCGCACAAATCCTCTCCCAATCAACTTTCTTGATGCTCCAGAGTTTCCTTGGGTGACAAGCAATGCTCCTGCTACACCAAAATGTTTCTAGGCAAAATATTTTTTTTCACCAATTTTTTGATGACCGCGGGGTCATCGTTTTTCTGGCCTGAAACCCATTTTTCCAGGATCGCACAAATCCTCTCCCAATCAACTTTCTTGATGCTCCAGAGTTTCCTTGGGTCACAAACAATGCTCCTGCTACACCAAAATGTTGCTAGGCAAAATATTTTTTTTCCACCAAAATTTTTGATGACCCCGGGGTCATCGTTTTCCTGGTCTGAAACCCATTTTTCCAGGATCGCACAAATCCTCTCCCAATCAAGTTTCTTGATGCTCCAGAGTTTCCTTGGGTGACAAACAATGCTCCTGCTACACCAAAATGTTTCTAGGCAAAATATTTTTTTTCACCAATTGTTTGATGACCCCGGGGTCATGGTTTTTCTGGCCTGAAACCCATTTTTCCAGGATCGCACAAATCCTCCCCAATCAAGTTTCTTGATGCTCCTGAGGTACCTTGGTTGACAAGCAATGCTCCTGCTACTCCAAAATGTTTCTAGGGAAAATATTTTTTTTCCACCAAAACTTTGATGACCCCGGGGTCATGGTTTTTCTGGCCTGAAACCCATTTTTCCAGGATCGCACAAATCCTCTCCCAATCAACTTTCTTGATGCTCCAGAGTTTCCTTGGGTGACAAGCTATGCTCCTGCTACACCAAAATGTTTCTAGGCAAAATATTTTCTTTCACCAATTTTTTGATGACCCCGGGGTCATGGTTTTTCTGGCCTGAAACCCATTTTTCCAGGATCGCACAAATCTTCTCCCAATCAAGTTTCTTGATGCTCCTGAGGTACCTTGGTTGTCAAGCAATGCTCCTGCTACTCCAAAATGTTTCTAGGGAAAATATTTTTTTTCCACCAAAATTTTTGATGACCCCGGGGTCATGGTTTTTCTGGCCTGAAACCCATTTTTCCAGGATTGCACAAATCCTCTCCCAATCAAGTTTCTTGATGCTCCAGAGTTTCCTTGGGTGACAAGCTATGCTCCTGCTACACCAAAATGTTTCTAGGCAAAATATTTTTTTTCACCAATTTTTTGATGACCCCGGGGTCATCGTTTTTCTGGCCTGAAACCCATTTTACAAGGTTCGCACAAATCCTCTCCCAATCAACTTTCTTGATGCTCCAGAGTTACCTTGGTTGACAAGCAATGCTCCTGCTACTCCAAAATGTTTCTAGGGAAAATATATTTTTTCCACCAAAATTTTTGATGACCCCGGGGTCATGGTTTTTCTGGCCTGAAACCCATTTTTCCAGGATCGCACAAATCCTCTCCCAATCAACTTTCTTGATGCTCCAGAGTTTCCTTGGGTGACAAGCTATGCTCCTGCTACACCAAAATGTTTCTAGGCAAAATATTTTCTTTCACCAATTTTTTGATGACCCCGGGGTCATCGTTTTTCTGGCCTGAAACCCATTTTTCCAGGATCGCACAAATCCTCTCCCAATCAACTTTCTTGATGCTCCAGAGTTTCCTTGGGTGACAAACAATGCTCCTGCTACACCAAAATGTTGCTAGGCAAAATATGTTTTTTCACCAATTGTTTGATGACCCCGGGGTCATCGTTTTTCTGGCCTGAAATCCATTTTTCCAGGATTGCACAAATCCTCTCCCAATCAACTTTCTTGATGCTCCAGAGTTTCCTTGGGTGACAAGCTATGCTCCTGCTACACCAAAATGTTTCTAGGCAAAATATTTTCTTTCACCAATTTTTTGATGACCCCGGGGTCATCGTTTTTCTGGCCTGAAACCCATTTTTCCAGGATCGCACAAATCCTCTCCCAATCAACTTTCTTGATGCTCCAGAGTTTCCTTGGGTGACAAACAATGCTCCTGCTACACCAAAATGTTGCTAGGCAAAATATGTTTTTTCACCAATTGTTTGATGACCCCGGGGTCATCGTTTTTCTGGCCTGAAATCCATTTTTCCAGGATTGCACAAATCCTCTCCCAATCAAGTTTCTTGATGCTCCTGAGGTACCTTGGTTGACAAGCAATGCTCCTGCTACTCCAAAATGTTTCTAGGCAAAATATTTTTTTTCCACCAAAATTTTTGATGACCCCGGGGTCATCGTTTTCCTGGCCTGAAACCCATTTTTCCAGGATCGCACAAATCCTCTCCCAATCAAGTTTCTTGATACTCCACAGGTACCTTGGTTGACAAGCAATGCTCCTGCTTCTCCAAAATGTTTTTAGGCAAAATATTTTTTTTTCACCAAAATTTTTGATGACCCCGGGGTCATGGTTTTTCTGGCCTAAAACCCATTTTTCCAGGATCGCACAAATCCTCTCCCAATCAACTTTCTTGATGCTCGAGAGTTTCCTTGGGTGACAAACAATGCTCCTGCTACACCAAAATGTTGCTAGGCAAAATATTTTTTTTCACCAATTGTTTGATGACCCCGGGGTCATGGTTTTTCTGGCCTAAAACCCATTTTTCCAGGATCGCACAAATCCTCTCCCAATCAACTTTCTTGATGCTCCAGGGTTTCCTTGGGTGACAAGCAATGCTCCTGCTACACCAAATTTTGCCTAGGGAAAAAAATTTTTACCACCAGAATTTTTGATGACCCCGGGGTCATCGTTTTTCTGGCCTGAAACCCATTTTTCCAGGATTGCACAAATCCTCTCCCAATCAAGTTTCTTGATGCTCCAGAGGTACCTTGGTAGACAAGCAATGCTCCTGCTACTCCAAAATGTTTCTAGGCAAAATATTTTTTTTCCACCAAAATTTTTGATGACCCCGGGGTTCCAAGTGCCAAGTTCCAAGTCCCAAATCCGAAGTCCCATTCCCATTTCTACAGTATCACACTCATCCTCCCTTAATCAAGTCTGTTGATGCTGCAGAGTTTCTTTGGATGACCAGCACTGCTCCTGCATGTGCAAACTGTGCCTTGGGAAATGTTTTTTTTTCCTCCAAAATTTTTGATGACCGCGGGGTCATCGTTTTTCTGGCCTGAAACCCAATTTTCCAGGATCGCACAAATCCTCTCCCAATCAAATTTCTTGATGCTCCAGGGTTTCCTTGGGTGACAAGCAAAGCTCCTGCTACACCAAACTGTGCCTAGGGAAAAAAATTTTTTCCAACAGAATTTTTGATGACCCCGGGGTCATCGTTTTTCTGGACTGAAACCCAATTTTCCAGGATCGCACAAATCCTCTCCCAATCAAGTTTCTTGATGCTCCAGAGGTACCTTTGTTGACAAGCAATGCTCCTGCTACACCAAACTGTGTCTAGGGAAAAAAAATTTTTCCAACAAAATTTTTGATGACCCCGGGGTCATCGTTTTTCTGGCCTGAAACCCATTTTTCCAGGATCGCACAAATCCTCTCCCAATCAAGTTTCTTGGTGCTCCAGAGTTACCTTGGTTAACAAGCAATGCTCCTGCTACTCCAAAATGCTTCTAGGCAAAATATTTTTTTTCCACCAAAATTTTTTTCCACCAAAATTTTTGATGACCCCGGGGTCATCGTTTTTCTGGCCTGAAACCCATTTTCCAGGATCGCACAAATCCTCTCCCAATCAACTTTCTTGATGCTCCAGAGTTTCCTTGGGTGACAAACAATGCTCCTGCTACACCAAAATGTTGCTAGGCAAAATATTTTTTTTCACCAACTGTTTGATGACCCCGGGGTCATCGTTTTTCTGGCCTGAAATCCATTTTTCCAGGATCGCACAAATCCTCTCCCAATCAAGTTTCTTGATGCTCCTGAGGTACCTTGGTTGACAAGCAATGCTCCTGCTACTCCAAAATGTTTCTAGGCAAAATATTTTTTTTCCACCAAAATTTTTGATGACCCCGGGGTCATCGTTTTCCTGGCCTGAAACCCATTTTTCCAGGATCGCACAAATCCTCTCCCAATCAAGTTTCTTGATACTCCACAGGTACCTTGGTTGACAAGCAATGCTCCTGCTACTCCAAAATGTTTTTAGGCAAAATATTTTTTTTTCACCAAAATTTTTGATGACCCCGGGGTCATGGTTTTTCTGGCCTAAAACCCATTTTTCCAGGATCGCACAAATCCTCTCCCAATCAACTTTCTTGATGCTCGAGAGTTTCCTTGGGTGACAAACAATGCTCCTGCTACACCAAAATATTGCTAGGCAAAATATTTTTTTTCACCAATTGTTTGATGACCCCGGGGTCATGGTTTTTCTGGCCTAAAACCCATTTTTCCAGGATCGCACAAATCCTCTCCCAATCAACTTTCTTGATGCTCCAGGGTTTCCTTGGGTGACAAGCAATGCTCCTGCTACACCAAATTTTGCCTAGGGAAAAAAATTTTTACCACCAGAATTTTTGGATGACCCCGGGGTCATGGTTTTTCTGGCCTGAAACCCATTTTTCCAGGATCGCACAAATCCTCCCCAATCAAGTTTCTTGATGCTCCTGAGGTACCTTGGTTGACAAGCAATGCTCCTGCTACTCCAAAATGTTTCTAGGGAAAATATTTTTTTTCCACCAAAATTTTTGATGACCCCGGGGTCATGGTTTTTCTGGCCTGAAACCCATTTTTCCAGGATCGCACAAATCCTCTCCCAATCAACTTTCTTGATGCTCCAGAGTTTCCTTGGGTGACAAGCTATGCTCCTGCTACACCAAAATGTTTCTAGGCAAAATATTTTCTTTCACCAATTTTTTGATGACCCCGGGGTCATCGTTTTTCTGGCCTGAAACCCATTTTTCCAGGATCGCACAAATCCTCTCCCAATCAAGTTTCTTGATGCTCCTGAGGTACCTTGGTTGTCAAGCAATGCTCCTGCTACTCCAAAATGTTTCTAGGGAAAATATTTTTTTTCCACCAAAATTTTTGATGACCCCGGGGTCATGGTTTTTCTGGCCTGAAACCCATTTTTCCAGGATTGCACAAATCCTCTCCCAATCAAGTTTCTTGATGCTCCAGAGTTTCCTTGGGTGACAAGCTATGCTCCTGCTACACCAAAATGTTTCTAGGCAAAATATTTTTTTTCACCAATTTTTTGATGACCCCGGGGTCATCGTTTTTTCTGGCCTGAAACCCATTTTACAAGGTTCGCACAAATCCTCTCCCAATCAACTTTCTTGATGCTCCAGAGTTACCTTGGTTGACAAGCAATGCTCCTGCTACTCCAAAATGTTTCTAGGGAAAATATATTTTTTCCACCAAAATTTTTGATGACCCCGGGTCATGGTTTTTCTGGCCTGAAACCCATTTTTCCAGGATCGCACAAATCCTCTCCCAATCAACTTTCTTGATGCTCCAGAGTTTCCTTGGGTGACAAGCTATGCTCCTGCTACACCAAAATGTTTCTAGGCAAAATATTTTCTTTCACCAATTTTTTGATGACCCCGGGGTCATCGTTTTTCTGGCCTGAAACCCATTTTTCCAGGATTGCACAAATCCTCTCCAATCAACTTTCTTGATGCTCCAGAGTTTCCTTGGGTGACAAACAATGCTCCTGCTACACCAAAATGTTGCTAGGCAAAATATTTTCTTTCACCAATTTTTGATGACCCCGGGGTCATCGTTTTTCTGGCCTGAAACCCATTTTTCCAGGATCGCACAAATCCTCTCCCAATCAACTTCTTGATGCTCCAGAGTTTCCTTGGGTGACAAACAATGCTCCTGCTACACCAAATGTTGCTAGGCAAAATATGTTTTTTCACCAATTGTTTGATGACCCCGGGGTCATCGTTTTTCTGGCCTGAAATCCATTTTTCCAGGATTGCACAAATCCTCTCCCAATCAAGTTTCTTGATGCTCCTGAGGTACCTTGGTTGACAAGCAATGCTCCTGCTACTCCAAAATGTTTCTAGGCAAAATATTTTTTTCCACCAAAATTTTTGATGACCCCGGGGTCATCGTTTTCCTGGCCTGAAACCCATTTTTCCAGGATCGCACAAATCCTCTCCCAATCAAGTTTCTTGATACTCCACAGGTACCTTGGTGACAAGCAATGCTCCTGCTACTCCAAAATGTTTTTAGGCAAAATATTTTTTTTTCACCAAAATTTTGATGACCCCGGGGTCATGGTTTTCTGGCCTAAAACCCATTTTTCCAGGATCGCACAAATCCTCTCCCAATCAACTTTCTTGATGCTCGAGAGTTTCCTTGGGTGACAAACAATGCTCCTGCTACACCAAAATATTGCTAGGCAAAATATTTTTTTTCACCAATTGTTTGATGACCCCGGGTCATGGTTTTTCTGGCCTAAAACCCATTTTTCCAGGATCGCACAAATCCTCTCCCAATCAACTTTCTTGATGCTCCAGGGTTTCCTTGGGTGACAAGCAATGCTCCTGCTACACCAAATTTTGCCTAGGGAAAAAAATTTTTACCACCAGAATTTTTGGATGACCCCGGGGTCATGGTTTTTCTGGCCTGAACCCATTTTTCCAGGATCGCACAAATCCTCCCCAATCAAGTTTCTTGATGCTCCTGAGGTACCTTGGTTGACAAGCAATGCTCCTGCTACTCCAAAATGTTTCTAGGGAAAATATTTTTTTTCCACCAAAATTTTTGATGACCCCGGGGTCATGGTTTTTCTGGCCTGAAACCCATTTTTCCAGGATCGCACAAATCCTCTCCCAATCAACTTTCTTGATGCTCCAGAGTTTCCTTGGGTGACAAGCTATGCTCCTGCTACACCAAAATGTTTCTAGGCAAAATATTTTCTTTCACCAATTTTTTGATGACCCCGGGGTCATCGTTTTTCTGGCCTGAAACCCATTTTTCCAGGATCGCACAAATCCTCTCCCAATCAAGTTTCTTGATGCTCCTGAGGTACCTTGGTTGTCAAGCAATGCTCCTGCTACTCCAAAATGTTTCTAGGGAAAATATTTTTTTTCCACCAAAATTTTTGATGACCCCGGGGTCATGGTTTTTCTGGCCTGAAACCCATTTTTCCAGGATTGCACAAATCCTCTCCCAATCAAGTTTCTTGATGCTCCAGAGTTTCCTTGGGTGACAAGCTATGCTCCTGCTACACCAAAATGTTTCTAGGCAAAATATTTTTTTTCACCAATTTTTTGATGACCCCGGGGTCATCGTTTTTCTGGCCTGAAACCCATTTTACAAGGTTCGCACAAATCCTCTCCCAATCAACTTTCTTGATGCTCCAGAGTTACCTTGGTTGACAAGCAATGCTCCTGCTACTCCAAAATGTTTCTAGGGAAAATATATTTTTTCCACCAAAATTTTTGATGACCCCGGGGTCATGGTTTTTCTGGCCTGAAACCCATTTTTCCAGGATCGCACAAATCCTCTCCCAATCAACTTTCTTGATGCTCCAGAGTTTCCTTGGGTGACAAGCTATGCTCCTGCTACACCAAAATGTTTCTAGGCAAAATATTTTCTTTCACCAATTTTTTGATGACCCCGGGGTCATCGTTTTTCTGGCCTGAAACCCATTTTTCCAGGATCGCACAAATCCTCTCCCAATCAACTTTCTTGATGCTCCAGAGTTTCCTTGGGTGACAAACAATGCTCCTGCTACACCAAAATGTTGCTAGGCAAAATATGTTTTTTCACAAATTGTTTGATGACCCCGGGGTCATCGTTTTTCTGGCCTGAAATCCATTTTTCCAGGATTGCACAAATCCTCTCCCAATCAACTTTCTTGATGCTCCAGAGTTTCCTTGGGTGACAAGCTATGCTCCTGCTACACCAAAATGTTTCTAGGCAAAATATTTTCTTTCACCAATTTTTTGATGACCCCGGGGTCATCGTTTTTCTGGCCTGAAACCCATTTTTCCAGGATCGCACAAATCCTCTCCCAATCAACTTTCTTGATGCTCCAGAGTTTCCTTGGGTGACAAACAATGCTCCTGCTACACCAAAATGTTGCTAGGCAAAATATGTTTTTTCACCAATTGTTTGATGACCCCGGGGTCATCGTTTTTCTGGCCTGAAATCCATTTTTCCAGGATTGCACAAATCCTCTCCCAATCAAGTTTCTTGATGCTCCTGAGGTACCTTGGTTGACAAGCAATGCTCCTGCTACTCCAAAATGTTTCTAGGCAAAATATTTTTTTTCCACCAAAATTTTTGATGACCCCGGGGTCATCGTTTTCCTGGCCTGAAACCCATTTTTCCAGGATCGCACAAATCCTCTCCCAATCAAGTTTCTTGATACTCCACAGGTACCTTGGTTGACAAGCAATGCTCCTGCTACTCCAAAATGTTTTTAGGCAAAATATTTTTTTTTCACCAAAATTTTTGATGACCCCGGGGTCATGGTTTTTCTGGCCTAAAACCCATTTTTCCAGGATCGCACAAATCCTCTCCCAATCAACTTTCTTGATGCTCGAGAGTTTCCTTGGGTGACAAACAATGCTCCTGCTACACCAAAATGTTGCTAGGCAAAATATTTTTTTTCACCAATTGTTTGATGACCCCGGGGTCATGGTTTTTCTGGCCTAAAACCCATTTTTCCAGGATCGCACAAATCCTCTCCCAATCAACTTTCTTGATGCTCCAGGGTTTCCTTGGGTGACAAGCAATGCTCCTGCTACACCAAATTTTGCCTAGGGAAAAAAATTTTTACCACCAGAATTTTGATGACCCCGGGGTCATCGTTTTCTGGCCTGAAACCCATTTTTCCAGGATTGCACAAATCCTCTCCCAATCAAGTTTCTTGATGCTCCAGAGGTACCTTGGTAGACAAGCAATGCTCCTGCTACTCCAAAATGTTTCTAGGCAAAATATTTTTTTTCCACCAAAATTTTTGATGACCCCGGGGTTCCAAGTGCCAAGTTCCAAGTCCCAAATCCGAAGTCCCATTCCCATTTCTACAGTATCACACTCATCCTCCTTAATCAAGTCTGTTGATGCTGCAGAGTTTCTTTGGATGACCAGCACTGCTCCTGCATGTGCAAACTGTGCCTTGGGAAATGTTTTTTTTTCCTCCAAAATTTTTGATGACCGCGGGGTCATCGTTTTTCTGGCCTGAAACCCAATTTTCCAGGATCGCACAAATCCTCTCCCAATCAAATTTCTTGATGCTCCAGGGTTTCCTTGGGTGACAAGCAAAGCTCCTGCTACACCAAACTGTGCCTAGGGAAAAAAATTTTTTCCAACAGAATTTTTGATGACCCCGGGGTCATCGTTTTTCTGGACTGAAACCCAATTTTCCAGGATCGCACAAATCCTCTCCCAATCAAGTTTCTTGATGCTCCAGAGGTACCTTTGTTGACAAGCAATGCTCCTGCTACACCAAACTGTGTCTAGGGAAAAAAATTTTTCCAACAAAATTTTTGATGACCCCGGGGTCATCGTTTTTCTGGCCTGAAACCCATTTTTCCAGGATCGCACAAATCCTCTCCCAATCAAGTTTCTTGGTGCTCCAGAGTTACCTTGGTTAACAAGCAATGCTCCTGCTACTCCAAAATGCTTCTAGGCAAAATATTTTTTTTCCACCAAAATTTTTGATGACCCCGGGGTCATCGTTTTTCTGGCCTGAAACCCATTTTCCAGGATCGCACAAATCCTCTCCCAATCAACTTTCTTGATGCTCCAGAGTTTCCTTGGGTGACAAACAATGCTCCTGCTACACCAAAATGTTGCTAGGCAAAATATTTTTTTTCACCAACTGTTTGATGACCCCGGGGTCATCGTTTTTCTGGCCTGAAATCCATTTTTCCAGGATCGCACAAATCCTCTCCCAATCAAGTTTCTTGATGCTCCTGAGGTACCTTGGTTGACAAGCAATGCTCCTGCTACTCCAAAATGTTTCTAGGCAAAATATTTTTTTTCCACCAAAATTTTTGATGACCCCGGGGTCATCGTTTTCCTGGCCTGAAACCCATTTTTCCAGGATCGCACAAATCCTCTCCCAATCAAGTTTCTTGATACTCCACAGGTACCTTGGTTGACAAGCAATGCTCCTGCTACTCCAAAATGTTTTTAGGCAAAATATTTTTTTTTCACCAAAATTTTTGATGACCCCGGGGTCATGGTTTTTCTGGCCTAAAACCCATTTTTCCAGGATCGCACAAATCCTCTCCCAATCAACTTTCTTGATGCTCGAGAGTTTCCTTGGGTGACAAACAATGCTCCTGCTACACCAAAATATTGCTAGGCAAAATATTTTTTTTCACCAATTGTTTGATGACCCCGGGGTCATGGTTTTTCTGGCCTAAAACCCATTTTTCCAGGATCGCACAAATCCTCTCCCAATCAACTTTCTTGATGCTCCAGGGTTTCCTTGGGTGACAAGCAATGCTCCTGCTACACCAAATTTTGCCTAGGGAAAAAAATTTTTACCACCAGAATTTTTGGATGACCCCGGGGTCATGGTTTTTCTGGCCTGAAACCCATTTTTCCAGGATCGCACAAATCCTCCCCAATCAAGTTTCTTGATGCTCCTGAGGTACCTTGGTTGACAAGCAATGCTCCTGCTACTCCAAAATGTTTCTAGGGAAAATATTTTTTTTCCACCAAAATTTTTGATGACCCCGGGGTCATGGTTTTTCTGGCCTGAAACCCATTTTTCCAGGATCGCACAAATCCTCTCCCAATCAACTTTCTTGATGCTCCAGAGTTTCCTTGGGTGACAAGCTATGCTCCTGCTACACCAAAATGTTTCTAGGCAAAATATTTTCTTTCACCAATTTTTTGATGACCCCGGGGTCATCGTTTTTCTGGCCTGAAACCCATTTTTCCAGGATCGCACAAATCCTCTCCCAATCAAGTTTCTTGATGCTCCTGAGGTACCTTGGTTGTCAAGCAATGCTCCTGCTACTCCAAAATGTTTCTAGGGAAAATATTTTTTTTCACCAAAATTTTTGATGACCCCGGGGTCATGGTTTTTCTGGCCTGAAACCCATTTTTCCAGGATTGCACAAATCCTCTCCCAATCAAGTTTCTTGATGCTCCAGAGTTTCCTTGGGTGACAAGCTATGCTCCTGCTACACCAAAATGTTTCTAGGCAAAATATTTTTTTTCACCAATTTTTTGATGACCCCGGGGTCATCGTTTTTCTGGCCTGAAACCCATTTTACAAGGTTCGCACAAATCCTCTCCCAATCAACTTTCTTGATGCTCCAGAGTTACCTTGGTTGACAAGCAATGCTCCTGCTACTCCAAAATGTTTCTAGGGAAAATATATTTTTTCCACCAAAATTTTTGATGACCCCGGGGTCATGGTTTTTCTGGCCTGAAACCCATTTTTCCAGGATCGCACAAATCCTCTCCCAATCAACTTTCTTGATGCTCCAGAGTTTCCTTGGGTGACAAGCTATGCTCCTGCTACACCAAAATGTTTCTAGGCAAAATATTTTCTTTCACCAATTTTTTGATGACCCCGGGGTCATCGTTTTTCTGGCCTGAAACCCATTTTTCCAGGATCGCACAAATCCTCTCCCAATCAACTTTCTTGATGCTCCAGAGTTTCCTTGGGTGACAAACAATGCTCCTGCTACACCAAAATGTTGCTAGGCAAAATATGTTTTTTCACAAATTGTTTGATGACCCCGGGGTCATCGTTTTTCTGGCCTGAAATCCATTTTTCCAGGATTGCACAAATCCTCTCCCAATCAACTTTCTTGATGCTCCAGAGTTTCCTTGGGTGACAAGCTATGCTCCTGCTACACCAAAATGTTTCTAGGCAAAATATTTTCTTTCACCAATTTTTTGATGACCCCGGGGTCATCGTTTTTCTGGCCTGAAACCCATTTTTCCAGGATCGCACAAATCCTCTCCCAATCAACTTTCTTGATGCTCCAGAGTTTCCTTGGGTGACAAACAATGCTCCTGCTACACCAAAATGTTGCTAGGCAAAATATGTTTTTTCACCAATTGTTTGATGACCCCGGGGTCATCGTTTTTCTGGCCTGAAATCCATTTTTCCAGGATTGCACAAATCCTCTCCCAATCAAGTTTCTTGATGCTCCTGAGGTACCTTGGTTGACAAGCAATGCTCCTGCTACTCCAAAATGTTTCTAGGCAAAATATTTTTTTTCCACCAAAATTTTTGATGACCCCGGGGTCATCGTTTTCCTGGCCTGAAACCCATTTTTCCAGGATCGCACAAATCCTCTCCCAATCAAGTTTCTTGATACTCCACAGGTACCTTGGTTGACAAGCAATGCTCCTGCTACTCCAAAATGTTTTTAGGCAAAATATTTTTTTTTCACCAAAATTTTTGATGACCCCGGGGTCATGGTTTTTCTGGCCTAAAACCCATTTTTCCAGGATCGCACAAATCCTCTCCCAATCAACTTTCTTGATGCTCGAGAGTTTCCTTGGGTGACAAACAATGCTCCTGCTACACCAAAATATTGCTAGGCAAAATATTTTTTTTCACCAATTGTTTGATGACCCCGGGGTCATGGTTTTTCTGGCCTAAAACCCATTTTTCCAGGATCGCACAAATCCTCTCCCAATCAACTTTCTTGATGCTCCAGGGTTTCCTTGGGTGACAAGCAATGCTCCTGCTACACCAAATTTTGCCTAGGGAAAAAAATTTTTACCACCAGAATTTTTGGATGACCCCGGGGTCATGGTTTTTCTGGCCTGAAACCCATTTTTCCAGGATCGCACAAATCCTCCCCAATCAAGTTTCTTGATGCTCCTGAGGTACCTTGGTTGACAAGCAATGCTCCTGCTACTCCAAAATGTTTCTAGGGAAAATATTTTTTTTCCACCAAAATTTTTGATGACCCCGGGGTCATGGTTTTTCTGGCCTGAAACCCATTTTTCCAGGATCGCACAAATCCTCTCCCAATCAACTTTCTTGATGCTCCAGAGTTTCCTTGGGTGACAAGCTATGCTCCTGCTACACCAAAATGTTTCTAGGCAAAATATTTTCTTTCACCAATTTTTTGATGACCCCGGGGTCATCGTTTTTCTGGCCTGAAACCCATTTTTCCAGGATCGCACAAATCCTCTCCCAATCAAGTTTCTTGATGCTCCTGAGGTACCTTGGTTGTCAAGCAATGCTCCTGCTACTCCAAAATGTTTCTAGGGAAAATATTTTTTTTCCACCAAAATTTTTGATGACCCCGGGGTCATGGTTTTTCTGGCCTGAAACCCATTTTTCCAGGATTGCACAAATCCTCTCCCAATCAAGTTTCTTGATGCTCCAGAGTTTCCTTGGGTGACAAGCTATGCTCCTGCTACACCAAAATGTTTCTAGGCAAAATATTTTTTTTCACCAATTTTTTGATGACCCCGGGGTCATCGTTTTTCTGGCCTGAAACCCATTTTACAAGGTTCGCACAAATCCTCTCCCAATCAACTTTCTTGATGCTCCAGAGTTACCTTGGTTGACAAGCGATGCTCCTGCTACTCCAAAATGTTTCTAGGGAAAATATATTTTTTCCACCAAAATTTTTGATGACCCCGGGGTCATGGTTTTTCTGGCCTGAAACCCATTTTTCCAGGATCGCACAAATCCTCTCCCAATCAACTTTCTTGATGCTCCAGAGTTTCCTTGGGTGACAAGCTATGCTCCTGCTACACCAAAATGTTTCTAGGCAAAATATTTTCTTTCACCAATTTTTTGATGACCCCGGGGTCATCGTTTTTCTGGCCTGAAACCCATTTTTCCAGGATCGCACAAATCCTCTCCCAATCAACTTTCTTGATGCTCCAGAGTTTCCTTGGGTGACAAACAATGCTCCTGCTACACCAAAATGTTGCTAGGCAAAATATGTTTTTTCACAAATTGTTTGATGACCCCGGGGTCATCGTTTTTCTGGCCTGAAATCCATTTTTCCAGGATTGCACAAATCCTCTCCCAATCAACTTTCTTGATGCTCCAGAGTTTCCTTGGGTGACAAGCTATGCTCCTGCTACACCAAAATGTTTCTAGGCAAAATATTTTCTTTCACCAATTTTTTGATGACCCCGGGGTCATCGTTTTTCTGGCCTGAAACCCATTTTTCCAGGATCGCACAAATCCTCTCCCAATCAACTTTCTTGATGCTCCAGAGTTTCCTTGGGTGACAAACAATGCTCCTGCTACACCAAAATGTTGCTAGGCAAAATATGTTTTTTCACCAATTGTTTGATGACCCCGGGGTCATCGTTTTTCTGGCCTGAAATCCATTTTTCCAGGATTGCACAAATCCTCTCCCAATCAAGTTTCTTGATGCTCCTGAGGTACCTTGGTTGACAAGCAATGCTCCTGCTACTCCAAAATGTTTCTAGGCAAAATATTTTTTTTCCACCAAAATTTTTGATGACCCCGGGGTCATCGTTTTCCTGGCCTGAAACCCATTTTTCCAGGATCGCACAAATCCTCTCCCAATCAAGTTTCTTGATACTCCACAGGTACCTTGGTTGACAAGCAATGCTCCTGCTACTCCAAAATGTTTTTAGGCAAAATATTTTTTTTTCACCAAAATTTTTGATGACCCCGGGGTCATGGTTTTTCTGGCCTAAAACCCATTTTTCCAGGATCGCACAAATCCTCTCCCAATCAACTTTCTTGATGCTCGAGAGTTTCCTTGGGTGACAAACAATGCTCCTGCTACACCAAAATGTTGCTAGGCAAAATATTTTTTTTCACCAATTGTTTGATGACCCCGGGGTCATGGTTTTTCTGGCCTAAAACCCATTTTTCCAGGATCGCACAAATCCTCTCCCAATCAACTTTCTTGATGCTCCAGGGTTTCCTTGGGTGACAAGCAATGCTCCTGCTACACCAAATTTTGCCTAGGGAAAAAAATTTTTACCACCAGAATTTTTGGATGACCCCGGGGTCATGGTTTTTCTGGCCTGAAACCCATTTTTCCAGGATCGCACAAATCCTCCCCAATCAAGTTTCTTGATGCTCCTGAGGTACCTTGGTTGACAAGCAATGCTCCTGCTACTCCAAAATGTTTCTAGGGAAAATATTTTTTTTCCACCAAAATTTTTGATGACCCCGGGGTCATCGTTTTCCTGGCCTGAAACCCATTTTTCCAGGATCGCACAAATCCTCTCCCAATCAAGTTTCTTGATACTCCACAGGTACCTTGGTTGACAAGCAATGCTCCTGCTACTCCAAAATGTTTTTAGGCAAAATATTTTTTTTTCACCAAAATTTTTGATGACCCCGGGGTCATGGTTTTTCTGGCCTAAAACCCATTTTTCCAGGATCGCATAAATCCTCTCCCAATCAACTTTCTTGATGCTCGAGAGTTTCCTTGGGTGACAAACAATGCTCCTGCTACACCAAAATATTGCTAGGCAAAATATTTTTTTTCACCAATTGTTTGATGACCCCGGGGTCATGGTTTTTCTGGCCTAAAACCCATTTTTCCAGGATCGCACAAATCCTCTCCCAATCAACTTTCTTGATGCTCCAGGGTTTCCTTGGGTGACAAGCAATGCTCCTGCTACACCAAATTTTGCCTAGGGAAAAAAATTTTTACCACCAGAATTTTTGGATGACCCCGGGGTCATCGTTTTTCTGGCCTGAAACCCATTTTTCCAGGATCGCACAAATCCTCTCCCAATCAAGTTTCTTGATGCTCCTGAGGTACCTTGGTAGACAAGCAATGCTCCTGCTACTTCAAAATGTTTCTAGGGAAAATATTTTTTTTCCACCAAAATTTTTGATGACCCCGGGATTCCAAGTGCCAAGTTCCAAGTCCCAAATCCGAAGTCCCATTCCCATTTCTACAGTATCACACTCATCCTCCCTTAATCAAGTCTGTTGATGCTGCAGAGTTTCTTTGGATGACCAGCACTGCTCCTGCATGTGCAAACTGTGCCTTGGGAAATGTTTTTTTTTCCTCCAAAATTTTTGATGTCCGCGGGGTCATCGTTTTTCTGGCCTGAAACCCAATTTTCCAGGATCGCACAAATCCTCTCCCAATCAAATTTCTTGATGCTCCAGGGTTTCCTTGGGTGACAAGCAAAGCTCCTGCTACACCAAACTGTGCCTAGGGAAAAAAATTTTTTCCAACAGAATTTTTGATGACCCCGGGGTCATCGTTTTTCTGGACTGAAACCCAATTTTCCAGGATCGCACAAATCCTCTCCCAATCAAGTTTCTTGATGCTCCAGAGGTACCTTTGTTGACAAGCAATGCTCCTGCTACACCAAACTGTGTCTAGGGAAAAAAAATTTTTCCAACAAAATTTTTGATGACCCCGGGGTCATCGTTTTTGTGGCCTGAAACCCATTTTTCCAGGATCGCACAAATCCTCTCCCAATCAAGTTTCTTGGTGCTCCAGAGTTACCTTGGTTAACAAGCAATGCTCCTGCTACTCCAAAATGCTTCTAGGCAAAATATTTTTTTTCCACCAAAATTTTTGATGACCCCGGGGTCATCGTTTTTCTGGCCTGAAACCCATTTTTCCAGGATCGCACAAATCCTCTCCCAATCAACTTTCTTGATGCTCCAGAGTTTCCTTGGGTGACAAACAATGCTCCTGCTACACCAAAATGTTGCTAGGCAAAATATTTTTTTTCACCAATTGTTTGATGACCCCGGGGTCATCGTTTTTCTGGCCTGAAATCCATTTTTCCAGGATCGCACAAATCCTCTCCCAATCAAGTTTCTTGATGCTCCTGAGGTACCTTGGTTGACAAGCAATGCTCCTGCTACTCCAAAATGTTTCTAGGCAAAATATTTTTTTTCCACCAAAATTTTTGATGACCCCGGGGTCATCGTTTTCCTGGCCTGAAACCCATTTTTCCAGGATCGCACAAATCCTCTCCCAATCAAGTTTCTTGATACTCCACAGGTACCTTGGTTGACAAGCAATGCTCCTGCTACTCCAAAATGTTTTTAGGCAAAATATTTTTTTTTCACCAAAATTTTTGATGACCCCGGGGTCATGGATTTTCTGGCCTAAAACCCATTTTTCCAGGATCGCACAAATCCTCTCCCAATCAACTTTCTTGATGCTCGAGAGTTTCCTTGGGTGACAAACAATGCTCCTGCTACACCAAAATATTGCTAGGCAAAATATTTTTTTTCACCAATTGTTTGATGACCCCGGGGTCATGGTTTTTCTGGCCTAAAACCCATTTTTCCAGGATCGCACAAATCCTCTCCCAATCAACTTTCTTGATGCTCCAGGGTTTCCTTGGGTGACAAGCAATGCTCCTGCTACACCAAATTTTGCCTAGGGAAAAAAATTTTTACCACCAGAATTTTTGGATGACCCCGGGGTCATCGTTTTTCTGGCCTGAAACCCATTTTTCCAGGATCGCACAAATCCTCTCCCAATCAAGTTTCTTGATGCTCCTGAGGTACCTTGGTAGACAAGCAATGCTCCTGCTACTTCAAAATGTTTCTAGGGAAAATATTTTTTTTCCACCAAAATTTTTGATGACCCCGGGGTCATGGTTTTTCTGGCCTGAAACCCATTTTTCCAGGATCGCACAAATCCTCTCCCAATCAACTTTCTTGATGCTCCAGAGTTTCCTTGGGTGACAAGCAATGCTCCTGCTACACCAAAATGTTTCTAGGCAAAATATTTTTTTTCACCAATTGTTTGATGACCCCGGGGTCATGTTTTTTCTGGCCTGAAACCCATTTTTCCAGGATCGCACAAATCCTCCCCAATCAAGTTTCTTGATGCTCCTGAGGTACCTTGGTTGACAAGCAATGCTCCTGCTACTCCAAAATGTTTCTAGGGAAAATATTTTTTTTCCACCAAAATTTTTGATGACCCCGGGGTCATGGTTTTTCTGGCCTAAAATCCATTTTTCCAGGATCGCACAAATCCTCTCCCAATCAAATTTCTTGATGCTCCAGGGTTTCCTTGGGTGACAAGCAATGCTCCTGCTACACCAAATTTTGCCTAGGGAAAAAAATTTTTACCACCAGAATTTTTGATGACCCCGGGGTCATCGTTTTTCTGGCCTGAAACCCATTTTTCCAGGATTGCACAAATCCTCTCCCAATCAAGTTTCTTGATGCTCCAGAGGTACCTTGGTAGACAAGCAATGCTCCTGCTACTCCAAAATGTTTCTAGGCAAAATATTTTTTTTCCACCAAAATTTTTGATGACCCCGGGGTTCCAAGTGCCAAGTTCCAAGTCCCAAATCCGAAGTCCCATTCCCATTTCTACAGTATCACACTCATCCTCCCTTAATCAAGTCTGTTGATGCTGCAGAGTTTCTTTGGATGACCAGCACTGCTCCTGCATGTGCAAACTGTGCCTTGGGAAATGTTTTTTTTTCCTCCAAAATTTTTGATGACCGCGGGGTCATCGTTTTTCTGGCCTGAAACCCAATTTTCCAGGATCGCACAAATCCTCTCCAATCAAATTTCTTGATGCTCCAGGGTTTCCTTGGGTGACAAGCAAAGCTCCTGCTACACCAAACTGTGCCTAGGGAAAAAAATTTTTTCCAACAGAATTTTTGATGACCCCGGGGTCATCGTTTTTCTGGACTGAAACCCAATTTTCCAGGATCGCACAAATCCTCTCCCAATCAAGTTTCTTGATGCTCCAGAGGTACCTTTGTTGACAAGCAATGCTCCTGCTACACCAAACTGTGTCTAGGGAAAAAAAATTTTTCCAACAAAATTTTTGATGACCCCGGGGTCATCGTTTTTCTGGCCTGAAACCCATTTTTCCAGGATCGCACAAATCCTCTCCCAATCAAGTTTCTTGGTGCTCCAGAGTTACCTTGGTTAACAAGCAATGCTCCTGCTACTCCAAAATGCTTCTAGGCAAAATATTTTTTTTCCACCAAAATTTTTGATGACCCCGGGGTCATCGTTTTTCTGGCCTGAAACCCATTTTTCCAGGATCGCACAAATCCTCTCCCAATCAACTTTCTTGATGCTCCAGAGTTTCCTTGGGTGACAAACAATGCTCCTGCTACACCAAAATGTTGCTAGGCAAAATATTTTTTTTCACCAATTGTTTGATGACCCCGGGGTCATCGTTTTTCTGGCCTGAAATCCATTTTTCCAGGATTGCACAAATCCTCTCCCAATCAAGTTTCTTGATGCTCCTGAGGTACCTTGGTTGACAAGCAATGCTCCTGCTGCTCCAAAATGTTTCTAGGCAAAATATTTTTTTTCCACCAAAATTTTTGATGACCCCGGGGTCATCGTTTTCCTGGCCTGAAACCCATTTTTCCAGGATCGCACAAATCCTCTCCCAATCAAGTTTCTTGATACTCCACAGGTACCTTGGTTGACAAGCAATGCTCCTGCTACTCCAAAATGTTTTTAGGCAAAATATTTTTTTTTCACCAATTGTTTGATGACCCCGGGGTCATCGTTTTTCTGGCCTAAAACCCATTTTTCCAGGATCGCACAAATCCTCTCCCAATCAACTTTCTTGATGCTCGAGAGTTTCCTTGGGTGACAAACAATGCTCCTGCTACACCAAAATATTGCTAGGCAAAATATTTTTTTTCACCAATTGTTTGATGACCCCGGGGTCATGGTTTTTCTGGCCTAAAACCCATTTTTCCAGGATCGCACAAATCCTCTCCCAATCAACTTTCTTGATGCTCCAGGGTTTCCTTGGGTGACAAGCAATGCTCCTGCTACACCAAATTTTGCCTAGGGAAAAAAATTTTTACCACCAGAATTTTTGGATGACCCCGGGGTCATCGTTTTTCTGGCCTGAAACCCATTTTTCCAGGATCGCACAAATCCTCTCCCAATCAAGTTTCTTGATGCTCCTGAGGTACCTTAGGTAGACAAGCAATGCTCCTGCTACTTCAAAATGTTTCTAGGGAAAATATTTTTTTTCCACCAAAATTTTTGATGACCCCGGGGTTCCAAGTGCCAAGTTCCAAGTCCCAAATCCGAAGTCCCATTCCCATTTCTACAGTATCACACTCATCCTCCCTTAATCAAGTCTGTTGATGCTGCAGAGTTTCTTTGGATGACCAGCACTGCTCCTGCATGTGCAAACTGTGCCTTGGGAAATGTTTTTTTTTCCTCCAAAATTTTTGATGACCGCGGGGTCATCGTTTTTCTGGCCTGAAACCCAATTTTCCAGGATCGCACAAATCCTCTCCCAATCAAATTTCTTGATGCTCCAGGGTTTCCTTGGGTGACAAGCAAAGCTCCTGCTACACCAAACTGTGCCTAGGGAAAAAAATTTTTTCCAACAGAATTTTTGATGACCCCGGGGTCATCGTTTTTCTGGACTGAAACCCAATTTTCCAGGATCGCACAAATCCTCTCCCAATCAAGTTTCTTGATGCTCCAGAGGTACCTTTGTTGACAAGCAATGCTCCTGCTACACCAAACTGTGTCTAGGGAAAAAAAATTTTTCCAACAAAATTTTTGATGACCCCGGGGTCATCGTTTTTCTGGCCTGAAACCCATTTTTCCAGGATCGCACAAATCCTCTCCCAATCAAGTTTCTTGGTGCTCCAGAGTTACCTTGGTTAACAAGCAATGCTCCTGCTACTCCAAAATGCTTCTAGGCAAAATATTTTTTTTCCACCAAAATTTTTGATGACCCCGGGGTCATCGTTTTTCTGGCCTGAAACCCATTTTTCCAGGATCGCACAAATCCTCTCCCAATCAACTTTCTTGATGCTCCAGAGTTTCCTTGGGTGACAAACAATGCTCCTGCTACACCAAAATGTTGCTAGGCAAAATATTTTTTTTCACCAATTGTTTGATGACCCCGGGGTCATCGTTTTTCTGGCCTGAAATCCATTTTTCTAGGATCGCACAAATCCTCTCCCAATCAAGTTTCTTGATGTTCCTGAGGTACCTTGGTTGACAAGCAATGCTCCTGCTACTCCAAAATGTTTCTAGGCAAAATATTTTTTTTCCACCAAAATTTTTGATGACCCCGGGGTCATCGTTTTCCTGGCCTGAAACCCATTTTTCCAGGATCGCACAAATCCTCTCCCAATCAAGTTTCTTGATACTCCACAGGTACCTTGGTTGACAAGCAATGCTCCTGCTACTCCAAAATGTTTTTAGGCAAAATATTTTTTTTTCACCAAAATTTTTGATGACCCCGGGGTCATGGTTTTTCTGGCCTAAAACCCATTTTTCCAGGATCGCACAAATCCTCTCCCAATCAACTTTCTTGATGCTCGAGAGTTTCCTTGGGTGACAAACAATGCTCCTGCTACACCAAAATATTGCTAGGCAAAATATTTTTTTTCACCAATTGTTTGATGACCCCGGGGTCATGGTTTTTCTGGCCTAAAACCCATTTTTCCAGGATCGCACAAATCCTCTCCCAATCAACTTTCTTGATGCTCCAGGGTTTCCTTGGGTGACAAGCAATGCTCCTGCTACACCAAATTTTGCCTAGGGAAAAAAATTTTTACCACCAGAATTTTTGGATGACCCCGGGGTCATCGTTTTTCTGGCCTGAAACCCATTTTTCCAGGATCGCACAAATCCTCTCCAATCAAGTTTCTTGATGCTCCTGAGGTACCTTGGTAGACAAGCAATGCTCCTGCTACTTCAAAATGTTTCTAGGGAAAATATTTTTTTTCCACCAAAATTTTTGATGACCCCGGGGTCATGGTTTTTCTGGCCTGAAACCCATTTTTCCAGGATCGCACAAATCCTCTCCCAATCAACTTTCTTGATGCTCCAGAGTTTCCTTGGGTGACAAACAATGCTCCTGCTACACCAAAATGTTGCTAGGCAAAAAATTTTTTTTCACCAATTGTTTGATGACCCCGGGGTCATCGTTTTTCTGGCCTGAAACCCATTTTTCCAGGATCACACAAATCCTCTCCCAATCAAGTTTCTTGATGCTCCTGAGGTACCTTGGTTGACAAGCAATGCTCCTGCTACTCCAAAATGTTTCTAGGCAAAATATTTTTTTTCCACCAAAATTTTTGATGACCCCGGGGTCATGGTTTTTCTGGCCTGAAACCCATTTTTCCAGGATCGCACAAATCCTCTCCCAATCAACTTTCTTGATGCTCCAGAGTTTCCTTGGGTGACAAGCTATGCTCCTGCTACACCAAAATGTTTCTAGGCAAAATATTTTCTTTCACCAATTTTTTGATGACCCCGGGGTCATCGTTTTTCTGTCCTGAAACCCATTTTTCCAGGATCGCACAAATCCTCTCCCAATCAAGTTTCTTGATGCTCCTGAGGTACCTTGGTTGACAAGCAATGCTCCTGCTACTCCAAAATGTTTCTAGGGAAAATATTTTTTTTCCACCAAAATTTTTGATGACCCCGGGGTCATGGTTTTTCTGGCCTGAAACCCATTTTTCCAGGATCGCACAAATCCTCTCCTAATCAAGTTTCTTGATGCTCCAGAGTTTCCTTGGGTGACAAGCTATGCTCCTGCTACACCAAAATGTTTATAGGCAAAATATTATTTTCACCAATTTTTTGATGACCCCGGGGTCATGGTTTTTCTGGCCTGAAACCCATTTTTCCAGGATCGCACAAATCCTCTCCCAATCAACTTTCTTGATGCTCCAGAGTTTCCTTGGGTGACAAACAATGCTCCTGCTACACCAAAATGTTGCTAGGCAAAATATTTTTTTTCACCAATTGTTTGATGACCCCGGGGTCATCGTTTTTCTGGCCTGAAACCCATTTTTCCAGGATCGCACAAATCCTCTCCCAATCAAGTTTCTTGATGCTCCTGAGGTACCTTGGTTGACAAGCAATGCTCCTGCTACACCAAAATGTTTCTAGGCAAAATATTTTCTTTCACCAATTTTTTGATGACCCCGGGGTCATCGTTTTTCTGGCCTGAAACCCATTTTTCCAGGATTGCACAAATCCTCTCCCAATCAAGTTTCTTGATGCTCCAGAGGTACCTTGGTAGACAAGCAATGCTCCTGCTACTCCAAAATGTTTCTAGGCAAAATATTTTTTTTCCACCAAAATTTTTGATGACCCTGGGGTTCCAAGTGCCAAGTTCCAAGTCCCAAATCCGAAGTCCCATTCCCATTTCTACAGTATCACACTCATCCTCCCTTAATCAAGTCTGTTGATGCTGCAGAGTTTCTTTGGATGACCAGCACTGCTCCTGCATGTGCAAACTGTGCCTTGGGAAATGTTTTTTTTTCCTCCAAAATTTTTGATGACCGCGGGGTCATCGTTTTTCTGGCCTGAAACCCAATTTTCCAGGATCGCACAAATCCTCTCCCAATCAAATTTCTTGATGCTCCAGGGTTTCCTTGGGTGACAAGCAATGCTCCTGCTACACCAAATTTTGCCTAGGGAAAAAAATTTTTACCACCAGAATTTTTGATGACCCCGGGGTCATCGTTTTTCTGGCCTGAAACCCATTTTTCCAGGATTGCACAAATCCTCTCCCAATCAAGTTTCTTGATGCTCCAGAGGTACCTTGGTAGACAAGCAATGCTCCTGCTACTCCAAAATGTTTCTAGGCAAAATATTTTTTTTCCACCAAAATTTTTGATGACCCCGGGGTTCCAAGTGCCAAGTTCCAAGTCCCAAATCCGAAGTCCCATTCCCATTTCTACAGTATCACACTCATCCTCCCTTAATCAAGTCTGTTGATGCTGCAGAGTTTCTTTGGATGACCAGCACTGCTCCTGCATGTGCAAACTGTGCCTTGGGAAATGTTTTTTTTCCTCCAAAATTTTTGATGACCGCGGGGTCATCGTTTTTCTGGCCTGAAACCCAATTTTCCAGGATCGCACAAATCCTCTCCCAATCAAATTTCTTGATGCTCCAGGGTTTCCTTGGGTGACAAGCAAAGCTCCTGCTACACCAAACTGTGCCTAGGGAAAAAAATTTTTTCCAACAGAATTTTTGATGACCCCGGGGTCATCGTTTTTCTGGACTGAAACCCAATTTTCCAGGATCGCACAAATCCTCTCCCAATCAAGTTTCTTGATGCTCCAGAGGTACCTTTGTTGACAAGCAATGCTCCTGCTACACCAAACTGTGTCTAGGGAAAAAAAATTTTTCCAACAAAATTTTTGATGACCCCGGGGTCATCGTTTTTCTGGCCTGAAACCCATTTTTCCAGGATCGCACAAATCCTCTCCCAATCAAGTTTCTTGGTGCTCCAGAGTTACCTTGGTTAACAAGCAATGCTCCTGCTACTCCAAAATGCTTCTAGGCAAAATATTTTTTTTCCACCAAAATTTTTGATGACCCCGGGGTCATCGTTTTTCTGGCCTGAAACCCATTTTTCCAGGATCGCACAAATCCTCTCCCAATCAACTTTCTTGATGCTCCAGAGTTTCCTTGGGTGACAAACAATGCTCCTGCTACACCAAAATGTTGCTAGGCAAAATATTTTTTTTCACCAATTGTTTGATGACCCCGGGGTCATCGTTTTACTGGCCTGAAATCCATTTTTCCAGGATCGCACAAATCCTCTCCCAATCAAGTTTCTTGATGCTCCTGAGGTACCTTGGTTGACAAGCAATGCTCCTGCTACTCCAAAATGTTTCTAGGCAAAATATTTTTTTTCCACCAAAATTTTTGATGACCCCGGGGTCATCGTTTTCCTGGCCTGAAACCCATTTTTCCAGGATCGCACAAATCCTCTCCCAATCAAGTTTCTTGATACTCCACAGGTACCTTGGTTGACAAGCAATGCTCCTGCTACTCCAAAATGTTTTTAGGCAAAATATTTTTTTTTCACCAAAATTTTTGATGACCCCGGGGTCATGGTTTTTCTGGCCTAAAACCCATTTTTCCAGGATCGCACAAATCCTCTCCCAATCAACTTTCTTGATGCTCGAGAGTTTCCTTGGGTGACAAAGAATGCTCCTGCTACACCAAAATATTGCTAGGCAAAATATTTTTTTTCACCAATTGTTTGATGACCCCGGGGTCATGGTTTTTCTGGCCTAAAACCCATTTTTCCAGGATCGCACAAATCCTCTCCCAATCAACTTTCTTGATGCTCCTGGTTTCCTTGGGTGACAAGCAATGCTCCTGCTACACCAAATTTTGCCTAGGGAAAAAAATTTTTACCACCAGAATTTTTGGATGACCCCGGGGTCATCGTTTTTCTGGCCTGAAACCCATTTTTCCAGGATCGCACAAATCCTCTCCCAATCAAGTTTCTTGATGCTCCTGAGGTACCTTGGTAGACAAGCAATGCTCCTGCTACTTCAAAATGTTTCTAGGGAAAATATTTTTTTTTCCACCAAAATTTTTGATGACCCCGGGGTTCCAAGTGCCAAGTTCCAAGTCCCAAATCCGAAGTCCCATTCCCATTTCTACAGTATCACACTCATCCTCCCTTAATCAAGTCTGTTGATGCTGCAGAGTTTCTTTGGATGACCAGCACTGCTCCTGCATGTGCAAACTGTGCCTTGGGAAATGTTTTTTTTTCCTCCAAAATTTTTGATGACCGCGGGGTCATCGTTTTTCTGGCCTGAAACCCAATTTTCCAGGATCGCACAAATCCTCTCCCAATCAAATTTCTTGATGCTCCAGGGTTTCCTTGGGTGACAAGCAAAGCTCCTGCTACACCAAACTGTGCCTAGGGAAAAAAATTTTTTCCAACAGAATTTTTGATGACCCCGGGGTCATCGTTTTTCTGGACTGAAACCCAATTTTCCAGGATCGCACAAATCCTCTCCCAATCAAGTTTCTTGATGCTCCAGAGGTACCTTTGTTGACAAGCAATGCTCCTGCTACACCAAACTGTGTCTAGGGAAAAAAAATTTTTCCAACAAAATTTTTGATGACCCCGGGGTCATCGTTTTTCTGGCCTGAAACCCATTTTTCCAGGATCGCACAAATCCTCTCCCAATCAAGTTTCTTGGTGCTCCAGAGTTACCTTGGTTAACAAGCAATGCTCCTGCTACTCCAAAATGCTTCTAGGCAAAATATTTTTTTTCCACCAAAATTTTTGATGACCCCGGGGTCATCGTTTTTCTGGCCTGAAACCCATTTTTCCAGGATCGCACAAATCCTCTCCCAATCAACTTTCTTGATGCTCCAGAGTTTCCTTGGGTGACAAACAATGCTCCTGCTACACCAAAATGTTGCTAGGCAAAATTTTTTTTTCCCCAATTGTTTGATGACCCCGGGGTCATCGTTTTTCTGGCCTGAAATCCATTTTTCCAGGATCGCACAAATCCTCTCCCAATCAAGTTTCTTGATGTTCCTGAGGTACCTTGGTTGACAAGCAATGCTCCTGCTACTCCAAAATGTTTCTAGGCAAAATATTTTTTTTCCACCAAAATTTTTGATGACCCCGGGGTCATCGTTTTCCTGGCCTGAAACCCATTTTTCCAGGATCGCACAAATCCTCTCCCAATCAAGTTTCTTGATACTCCACAGGTACCTTGGTTGACAAGCAATGCTCCTGCTACTCCAAAATGTTTTTAGGCAAAATATTTTTTTTTCACCAAAATTTTTGATGACCCCGGGGTCATGGTTTTTCTGGCCTAAAACCCATTTTTCCAGGATCGCACAAATCCTCTCCCAATCAACTTTCTTGATGCTCGAGAGTTTCCTGGGGTGACAAACAATGCTCCTGCTACACCAAAATATTGCTAGGCAAAATATTTTTTTTCACCAATTGTTTGATGACCCCGGGGTCATGGTTTTTCTGGCCTAAAACCCATTTTTCCAGGATCGCACAAATCCTCTCCCAATCAACTTTCTTGATGCTCCAGGGTTTCCTTGGGTGACAAGCAATGCTCCTGCTACACCAAATTTTGCCTAGGGAAAAAAATTTTTACCACCAGAATTTTTGGATGACCCCGGGGTCATCGTTTTTCTGGCCTGAAACCCATTTTTCCAGGATCGCACAAATCCTCTCCCAATCAAGTTTCTTGATGCTCCTGAGGTACCTTGGTAGACAAGCAATGCTCCTGCTACTTCAAAATGTTTCTAGGGAAAATATTTTTTTTCCACCAAAATTTTTGATGACCCCGGGGTCATGGTTTTTCTGGCCTGAAACCCATTTTTCCAGGATCGCACAAATCCTCTCCCAATCAACTTTCTTGATGCTCCAGAGTTTCCTTGGGTGACAAACAATGCTCCTGCTACACCAAAATGTTGCTAGGCAAAAAATTTTTTTTCACCAATTGTTTGATGACCCCGGGGTCATCGTTTTTCTGGCCTGAAACCCATTTTTCCAGGATCACACAAATCCTCTCCCAATCAAGTTTCTTGATGCTCCTGAGGTACCTTGGTTGACAAGCAATGCTCCTGCTACTCCAAAATGTTTCTAGGCAAAATATTTTTTTTCCACCAAAATTTTTGATGACCCCGGGGTCATGGTTTTTCTGGCCTGAAACCCATTTTTCCAGGATCGCACAAATCCTCTCCCAATCAACTTTCTTGATGCTCCAGAGTTTCCTTGGGTGACAAGCTATGCTCCTGCTACACCAAAATGTTTCTAGGCAAAATATTTTCTTTCACCAATTTTTTGATGACCCCGGGGTCATCGTTTTTCTGTCCTGAAACCCATTTTTCCAGGATCGCACAAATCCTCTCCCAATCAAGTTTCTTGATGCTCCTGAGGTACCTTGGTTGACAAGCAATGCTCCTGCTACTCCAAAATGTTTCTAGGGAAAATATTTTTTTTCCACCAAAATTTTTGATGACCCCGGGGTCATGGTTTTTCTGGCCTGAAACCCATTTTTCCAGGATCGCACAAATCCTCTCCTAATCAAGTTTCTTGATGCTCCAGAGTTTCCTTGGGTGACAAGCTATGCTCCTGCTACACCAAAATGTTTATAGGCAAAATATTATTTTCACCAATTTTTTGATGACCCCGGGGTCATGGTTTTTCTGGCCTGAAACCCATTTTTCCAGGATCGCACAAATCCTCTCCCAATCAACTTTCTTGATGCTCCAGAGTTTCCTTGGGTGACAAACAATGCTCCTGCTACACCAAAATGTTGCTAGGCAAAATATTTTTTTTCACCAATTGTTTGATGACCCCGGGGTCATCGTTTTTCTGGCCTGAAACCCATTTTTCCAGGATCGCACAAATCCTCTCCCAATCAAGTTTCTTGATGCTCCTGAGGTACCTTGGTTGACAAGCAATGCTCCTGCTACACCAAAATGTTTCTAGGCAAAATATTTTCTTTCACCAATTTTTTGATGACCCCGGGGTCATCGTTTTTCTGGCCTGAAACCCATTTTTCCAGGATTGCACAAATCCTCTCCCAATCAAGTTTCTTGATGCTCCAGAGGTACCTTGGTAGACAAGCAATGCTCCTGCTACTCCAAAATGTTTCTAGGCAAAATATTTTTTTTCCACCAAAATTTTTGATGACCCTGGGGTTCCAAGTGCCAAGTTCCAAGTCCCAAATCCGAAGTCCCATTCCCATTTCTACAGTATCACACTCATCCTCCCTTAATCAAGTCTGTTGATGCTGCAGAGTTTCTTTGGATGACCAGCACTGCTCCTGCATGTGCAAACTGTGCCTTGGGAAATGTTTTTTTTTCCTCCAAAATTTTTGATGACCGCGGGGTCATCGTTTTTCTGGCCTGAAACCCAATTTTCCAGGATCGCACAAATCCTCTCCCAATCAAATTTCTTGATGCTCCAGGGTTTCCTTGGGTGACAAGCAATGCTCCTGCTACACCAAATTTTGCCTAGGGAAAAAAATTTTTACCACCAGAATTTTTGATGACCCCGGGGTCATCGTTTTTCTGGCCTGAAACCCATTTTTCCAGGATTGCACAAATCCTCTCCCAATCAAGTTTCTTGATGCTCCAGAGGTACCTTGGTAGACAAGCAATGCTCCTGCTACTCCAAAATGTTTCTAGGCAAAATATTTTTTTTCCACCAAAATTTTTGATGACCCCGGGGTTCCAAGTGCCAAGTTCCAAGTCCCAAATCCGAAGTCCCATTCCCATTTCTACAGTATCACACTCATCCTCCCTTAATCAAGTCTGTTGATGCTGCAGAGTTTCTTTGGATGACCAGCACTGCTCCTGCATGTGCAAACTGTGCCTTGGGAAATGTTTTTTTTTCCTCCAAAATTTTTGATGACCGCGGGGTCATCGTTTTTCTGGCCTGAAACCCAATTTTCCAGGATCGCACAAATCCTCTCCCAATCAAATTTCTTGATGCTCCAGGGTTTCCTTGGGTGACAAGCAAAGCTCCTGCTACACCAAACTGTGCCTAGGGAAAAAAATTTTTTCCAACAGAATTTTTGATGACCCCGGGGTCATCGTTTTTCTGGACTGAAACCCAATTTTCCAGGATCGCACAAATCCTCTCCCAATCAAGTTTCTTGATGCTCCAGAGGTACCTTTGTTGACAAGCAATGCTCCTGCTACACCAAACTGTGTCTAGGGAAAAAAAATTTTTCCAACAAAATTTTTGATGACCCCGGGGTCATCGTTTTTCTGGCCTGAAACCCATTTTTCCAGGATCGCACAAATCCTCTCCCAATCAAGTTTCTTGGTGCTCCAGAGTTACCTTGGTTAACAAGCAATGCTCCTGCTACTCCAAAATGCTTCTAGGCAAAATATTTTTTTTCCACCAAAATTTTTGATGACCCCGGGGTCATGGTTTTTCTGGCCTGAAACCCATTTTTCCAGGATCGCACAAATCCTCTCCCAATCAACTTTCTTGATGCTCCAGAGTTTCCTTGGGTGACAAGCTATGCTCCTGCTACACCAAAATGTTTCTAGGCAAAATATTTTCTTTCACCAATTTTTTGATGACCCCGGGGTCATCGTTTTTCTGTCCTGAAACCCATTTTTCCAGGATCGCACAAATCCTCTCCCAATCAAGTTTCTTGATGCTCCTGAGGTACCTTGGTTGACAAGCAATGCTCCTGCTACTCCAAAATGTTTCTAGGGAAAATATTTTTTTTCCACCAAAATTTTTGATGACCCCGGGGTCATGGTTTTTCTGGCCTGAAACCCATTTTTCCAGGATCGCACAAATCCTCTCCTAATCAAGTTTCTTGATGCTCCAGAGTTTCCTTGGGTGACAAGCTATGCTCCTGCTACACCAAAATGTTTATAGGCAAAATATTATTTTCACCAATTTTTTGATGACCCCGGGGTCATGGTTTTTCTGGCCTGAAACCCATTTTTCCAGGATCGCACAAATCCTCTCCCAATCAACTTTCTTGATGCTCCAGAGTTTCCTTGGGTGACAAACAATGCTCCTGCTACACCAAAATGTTGCTAGGCAAAATATTTTTTTTCACCAATTGTTTGATGACCCCGGGGTCATCGTTTTTCTGGACTGAAACCCAATTTTCCAGGATCGCACAAATCCTCTCCCAATCAAGTTTCTTGATGCTCCAGAGGTACCTTTGTTGACAAGCAATGCTCCTGCTACACCAAACTGTGTCTAGGGAAAAAAAATTTTTCCAACAAAATTTTTGATGACCCCGGGGTCATCGTTTTTCTGGCCTGAAACCCATTTTTCCAGGATCGCACAAATCCTCTCCCAATCAAGTTTCTTGGTGCTCCAGAGTTACCTTGGTTAACAAGCAATGCTCCTGCTACTCCAAAATGCTTCTAGGCAAAATATTTTTTTTCCACCAAAATTTTTGATGACCCCGGGGTCATCGTTTTTCTGGCCTGAAACCCATTTTTCCAGGATCGCACAAATCCTCTCCCAATCAACTTTCTTGATGCTCCAGAGTTTCCTTGGGTGACAAACAATGCTCCTGCTACACCAAAATGTTGCTAGGCAAAATATTTTTTTTCACCAATTGTTTGATGACCCCGGGGTCATCGTTTTACTGGCCTGAAATCCATTTTTCCAGGATCGCACAAATCCTCTCCCAATCAAGTTTCTTGATGCTCCTGAGGTACCTTGGTTGACAAGCAATGCTCCTGCTACTCCAAAATGTTTCTAGGCAAAATATTTTTTTCCCACCAAAATTTTTGATGACCCCGGGGTCATCGTTTTCCTGGCCTGAAACCCATTTTTCCAGGATCGCACAAATCCTCTCCCAATCAAGTTTCTTGATACTCCACAGGTACCTTGGTTGACAAGCAATGCTCCTGCTACTCCAAAATGTTTTTAGGCAAAATATTTTTTTTTCACCAAAATTTTTGATGACCCCGGGGTCATGGTTTTTCTGGCCTAAAACCCATTTTTCCAGGATCGCACAAATCCTCTCCCAATCAACTTTCTTGATGCTCGAGAGTTTCCTTGGGTGACAAAGAATGCTCCTGCTACACCAAAATATTGCTAGGCAAAATATTTTTTTTCACCAATTGTTTGATGACCCCGGGGTCATGGTTTTTCTGGCCTAAAACCCATTTTTCCAGGATCGCACAAATCCTCTCCCAATCAACTTTCTTGATGCTCCAGGGTTTCCTTGGGTGACAAGCAATGCTCCTGCTACACCAAATTTTGCCTAGGGAAAAAAATTTTTACCACCAGAATTTTTGGATGACCCCGGGGTCATCGTTTTTCTGGCCTGAAACCCATTTTTCCAGGATCGCACAAATCCTCTCCCAATCAAGTTTCTTGATGCTCCTGAGGTACCTTGGTAGACAAGCAATGCTCCTGCTACTTCAAAATGTTTCTAGGGAAAATATTTTTTTTCCACCAAAATTTTTGATGACCCCGGGGTTCCAAGTGCCAAGTTCCAAGTCCCAAATCCGAAGTCCCATTCCCATTTCTACAGTATCACACTCATCCTCCCTTAATCAAGTCTGTTGATGCTGCAGAGTTTCTTTGGATGACCAGCACTGCTCCTGCATGTGCAAACTGTGCCTTGGGAAATGTTTTTTTTTCCTCCAAAATTTTTGATGACCGCGGGGTCATCGTTTTTCTGGCCTGAAACCCAATTTTCCAGGATCGCACAAATCCTCTCCCAATCAAATTTCTTGATGCTCCAGGGTTTCCTTGGGTGACAAGCAAAGCTCCTGCTACACCAAACTGTGCCTAGGGAAAAAAATTTTTTCCAACAGAATTTTTGATGACCCCGGGGTCATCGTTTTTCTGGACTGAAACCCAATTTTCCAGGATCGCACAAATCCTCTCCCAATCAAGTTTCTTGATGCTCCAGAGGTACCTTTGTTGACAAGCAATGCTCCTGCTACACCAAACTGTGTCTAGGGAAAAAAAATTTTTCCAACAAAATTTTTGATGACCCCGGGGTCATCGTTTTTCTGGCCTGAAACCCATTTTTCCAGGATCGCACAAATCCTCTCCCAATCAAGTTTCTTGGTGCTCCAGAGTTACCTTGGTTAACAAGCAATGCTCCTGCTACTCCAAAATGCTTCTAGGCAAAATATTTTTTTTCCACCAAAATTTTTGATGACCCCGGGGTCATCGTTTTTCTGGCCTGAAACCCATTTTTCCAGGATCGCACAAATCCTCTCCCAATCAACTTTCTTGATGCTCCAGAGTTTCCTTGGGTGACAAACAATGCTCCTGCTACACCAAAATGTTGCTAGGCAAAATTTTTTTTTTCCCCAATTGTTTGATGACCCCGGGGTCATCGTTTTTCTGGCCTGAAATCCATTTTTCCAGGATCGCACAAATCCTCTCCCAATCAAGTTTCTTGATGTTCCTGAGGTACCTTGGTTGACAAGCAATGCTCCTGCTACTCCAAAATGTTTCTAGGCAAAATATTTTTTTTCCACCAAAATTTTTGATGACCCCGGGGTCATCGTTTTCCTGGCCTGAAACCCATTTTTCCAGGATCGCACAAATCCTCTCCCAATCAAGTTTCTTGATACTCCACAGGTACCTTGGTTGACAAGCAATGCTCCTGCTACTCCAAAATGTTTTTAGGCAAAATATTTTTTTTTCACCAAAATTTTTGATGACCCCGGGGTCATGGTTTTTCTGGCCTAAAACCCATTTTTCCAGGATCGCACAAATCCTCTCCCAATCAACTTTCTTGATGCTCGAGAGTTTCCTGGGGTGACAAACAATGCTCCTGCTACACCAAAATATTGCTAGGCAAAATATTTTTTTTCACCAATTGTTTGATGACCCCGGGGTCATGGTTTTTCTGGCCTAAAACCCATTTTTCCAGGATCGCACAAATCCTCTCCCAATCAACTTTCTTGATGCTCCAGGGTTTCCTTGGGTGACAAGCAATGCTCCTGCTACACCAAATTTTGCCTAGGGAAAAAAATTTTTACCACCAGAATTTTTGGATGACCCCGGGGTCATCGTTTTTCTGGCCTGAAACCCATTTTTCCAGGATCGCACAAATCCTCTCCCAATCAAGTTTCTTGATGCTCCTGAGGTACCTTGGTAGACAAGCAATGCTCCTGCTACTTCAAAATGTTTCTAGGGAAAATATTTTTTTTCCACCAAAATTTTTGATGACCCCGGGGTCATGGTTTTTCTGGCCTGAAACCCATTTTTCCAGGATCGCACAAATCCTCTCCCAATCAACTTTCTTGATGCTCCAGAGTTTCCTTGGGTGACAAACAATGCTCCTGCTACACCAAAATGTTGCTAGGCAAAAAATTTTTTTTCACCAATTGTTTGATGACCCCGGGGTCATCGTTTTTCTGGCCTGAAACCCATTTTTCCAGGATCACACAAATCCTCTCCCAATCAAGTTTCTTGATGCTCCTGAGGTACCTTGGTTGACAAGCAATGCTCCTGCTACTCCAAAATGTTTCTAGGCAAAATATTTTTTTTCCACCAAAATTTTTGATGACCCCGGGGTCATGGTTTTTCTGGCCTGAAACCCATTTTTCCAGGATCGCACAAATCCTCTCCCAATCAACTTTCTTGATGCTCCAGAGTTTCCTTGGGTGACAAGCTATGCTCCTGCTACACCAAAATGTTTCTAGGCAAAATATTTTCTTTCACCAATTTTTTGATGACCCCGGGGTCATCGTTTTTCTGTCCTGAAACCCATTTTTCCAGGATCGCACAAATCCTCTCCCAATCAAGTTTCTTGATGCTCCTGAGGTACCTTGGTTGACAAGCAATGCTCCTGCTACTCCAAAATGTTTCTAGGGAAAATATTTTTTTTCCACCAAAATTTTTGATGACCCCGGGGTCATGGTTTTTCTGGCCTGAAACCCATTTTTCCAGGATCGCACAAATCCTCTCCTAATCAAGTTTCTTGATGCTCCAGAGTTTCCTTGGGTGACAAGCTATGCTCCTGCTACACCAAAATGTTTATAGGCAAAATATTATTTTCACCAATTTTTTGATGACCCCGGGGTCATGGTTTTTCTGGCCTGAAACCCATTTTTCCAGGATCGCACAAATCCTCTCCCAATCAACTTTCTTGATGCTCCAGAGTTTCCTTGGGTGACAAACAATGCTCCTGCTACACCAAAATGTTGCTAGGCAAAATATTTTTTTTCACCAATTGTTTGATGACCCCGGGGTCATCGTTTTTCTGGCCTGAAACCCATTTTTCCAGGATCGCACAAATCCTCTCCCAATCAAGTTTCTTGATGCTCCTGAGGTACCTTGGTTGACAAGCAATGCTCCTGCTACACCAAAATGTTTCTAGGCAAAATATTTTCTTTCACCAATTTTTTGATGACCCCGGGGTCATCGTTTTTCTGGCCTGAAACCCATTTTTCCAGGATTGCACAAATCCTCTCCCAATCAAGTTTCTTGATGCTCCAGAGGTACCTTGGTAGACAAGCAATGCTCCTGCTACTCCAAAATGTTTCTAGGCAAAATATTTTTTTTCCACCAAAATTTTTGATGACCCTGGGGTTCCAAGTGCCAAGTTCCAAGTCCCAAATCCGAAGTCCCATTCCCATTTCTACAGTATCACACTCATCCTCCCTTAATCAAGTCTGTTGATGCTGCAGAGTTTCTTTGGATGACCAGCACTGCTCCTGCATGTGCAAACTGTGCCTTGGGAAATGTTTTTTTTTCCTCCAAAATTTTTGATGACCGCGGGGTCATCGTTTTTCTGGCCTGAAACCCAATTTTCCAGGATCGCACAAATCCTCTCCCAATCAAATTTCTTGATGCTCCAGGGTTTCCTTGGGTGACAAGCAATGCTCCTGCTACACCAAATTTTGCCTAGGGAAAAAAATTTTTACCACCAGAATTTTTGATGACCCCGGGGTCATCGTTTTTCTGGCCTGAAACCCATTTTTCCAGGATTGCACAAATCCTCTCCCAATCAAGTTTCTTGATGCTCCAGAGGTACCTTGGTAGACAAGCAATGCTCCTGCTACTCCAAAATGTTTCTAGGCAAAATATTTTTTTTCCACCAAAATTTTTGATGACCCCGGGGTTCCAAGTGCCAAGTTCCAAGTCCCAAATCCGAAGTCCCATTCCCATTTCTACAGTATCACACTCATCCTCCCTTAATCAAGTCTGTTGATGCTGCAGAGTTTCTTTGGATGACCAGCACTGCTCCTGCATGTGCAAACTGTGCCTTGGGAAATGTTTTTTTTTCCTCCAAAATTTTTGATGACCGCGGGGTCATCGTTTTTCTGGCCTGAAACCCAATTTTCCAGGATCGCACAAATCCTCTCCCAATCAAATTTCTTGATGCTCCAGGGTTTCCTTGGGTGACAAGCAAAGCTCCTGCTACACCAAACTGTGCCTAGGGAAAAAAATTTTTTCCAACAGAATTTTTGATGACCCCGGGGTCATCGTTTTTCTGGACTGAAACCCAATTTTCCAGGATCGCACAAATCCTCTCCCAATCAAGTTTCTTGATGCTCCAGAGGTACCTTTGTTGACAAGCAATGCTCCTGCTACACCAAACTGTGTCTAGGGAAAAAAAATTTTTCCAACAAAATTTTTGATGACCCCGGGGTCATCGTTTTTCTGGCCTGAAACCCATTTTTCCAGGATCGCACAAATCCTCTCCCAATCAAGTTTCTTGGTGCTCCAGAGTTACCTTGGTTAACAAGCAATGCTCCTGCTACTCCAAAATGCTTCTAGGCAAAATATTTTTTTTCCACCAAAATTTTTGATGACCCCGGGGTCATGGTTTTTCTGGCCTGAAACCCATTTTTCCAGGATCGCACAAATCCTCTCCCAATCAACTTTCTTGATGCTCCAGAGTTTCCTTGGGTGACAAGCTATGCTCCTGCTACACCAAAATGTTTCTAGGCAAAATATTTTCTTTCACCAATTTTTTGATGACCCCGGGGTCATCGTTTTTCTGTCCTGAAACCCATTTTTCCAGGATCGCACAAATCCTCTCCCAATCAAGTTTCTTGATGCTCCTGAGGTACCTTGGTTGACAAGCAATGCTCCTGCTACTCCAAAATGTTTCTAGGGAAAATATTTTTTTTCCACCAAAATTTTTGATGACCCCGGGGTCATGGTTTTTCTGGCCTGAAACCCATTTTTCCAGGATCGCACAAATCCTCTCCTAATCAAGTTTCTTGATGCTCCAGAGTTTCCTTGGGTGACAAGCTATGCTCCTGCTACACCAAAATGTTTATAGGCAAAATATTATTTTCACCAATTTTTTGATGACCCCGGGGTCATGGTTTTTCTGGCCTGAAACCCATTTTTCCAGGATCGCACAAATCCTCTCCCAATCAACTTTCTTGATGCTCCAGAGTTTCCTTGGGTGACAAACAATGCTCCTGCTACACCAAAATGTTGCTAGGCAAAATATTTTTTTTCACCAATTGTTTGATGACCCCGGGGTCATCGTTTTTCTGGCCTGAAACCCATTTTTCCAGGATCGCACAAATCCTCTCCCAATCAAGTTTCTTGATGCTCCTGAGGTACCTTGGTTGACAAGCAATGCTCCTGCTACACCAAAATGTTTCTAGGCAAAATATTTTCTTTCACCAATTTTTTGATGACCCCGGGGTCATCGTTTTTCTGGCCTGAAACCCATTTTTCCAGGATTGCACAAATCCTCTCCCAATCAAGTTTCTTGATGCTCCAGAGGTACCTTGGTAGACAAGCAATGCTCCTGCTACTCCAAAATGTTTCTAGGCAAAATATTTTTTTTCCACCAAAATTTTTGATGACCCTGGGGTTCCAAGTGCCAAGTTCCAAGTCCCAAATCCGAAGTCCCATTCCCATTTCTACAGTATCACACTCATCCTCCCTTAATCAAGTCTGTTGATGCTGCAGAGTTTCTTTGGATGACCAGCACTGCTCCTGCATGTGCAAACTGTGCCTTGGGAAATGTTTTTTTTTCCTCCAAAATTTTTGATGACCGCGGGGTCATCGTTTTTCTGGCCTGAAACCCAATTTTCCAGGATCGCACAAATCCTCTCCCAATCAAATTTCTTGATGCTCCAGGGTTTCCTTGGGTGACAAGCAATGCTCCTGCTACACCAAATTTTGCCTAGGGAAAAAAATTTTTACCACCAGAATTTTTGATGACCCCGGGGTCATCGTTTTTCTGGCCTGAAACCCATTTTTCCAGGATTGCACAAATCCTCTCCCAATCAAGTTTCTTGATGCTCCAGAGGTACCTTGGTAGACAAGCAATGCTCCTGCTACTCCAAAATGTTTCTAGGCAAAATATTTTTTTTCCACCAAAATTTTTGATGACCCCGGGGTTCCAAGTGCCAAGTTCCAAGTCCCAAATCCGAAGTCCCATTCCCATTTCTACAGTATCACACTCATCCTCCCTTAATCAAGTCTGTTGATGCTGCAGAGTTTCTTTGGATGACCAGCACTGCTCCTGCATGTGCAAACTGTGCCTTGGGAAATGTTTTTTTTTCCTCCAAAATTTTTGATGACCGCGGGGTCATCGTTTTTCTGGCCTGAAACCCAATTTTCCAGGATCGCACAAATCCTCTCCCAATCAAATTTCTTGATGCTCCAGGGTTTCCTTGGGTGACAAGCAAAGCTCCTGCTACACCAAACTGTGCCTAGGGAAAAAAATTTTTTCCAACAGAATTTTTGATGACCCCGGGGTCATCGTTTTTCTGGACTGAAACCCAATTTTCCAGGATCGCACAAATCCTCTCCCAATCAAGTTTCTTGATGCTCCAGAGGTACCTTTGTTGACAAGCAATGCTCCTGCTACACCAAACTGTGTCTAGGGAAAAAAAATTTTTCCAACAAAATTTTTGATGACCCCGGGGTCATCGTTTTTCTGGCCTGAAACCCATTTTTCCAGGATCGCACAAATCCTCTCCCAATCAAGTTTCTTGGTGCTCCAGAGTTACCTTGGTTAACAAGCAATGCTCCTGCTACTCCAAAATGCTTCTAGGCAAAATATTTTTTTTCCACCAAAATTTTTGATGACCCCGGGGTCATGGTTTTTCTGGCCTGAAACCCATTTTTCCAGGATCGCACAAATCCTCTCCCAATCAACTTTCTTGATGCTCCAGAGTTTCCTTGGGTGACAAACAATGCTCCTGCTACACCAAAATGTTGCTAGGCAAAATATTTTTTTTCACCAATTGTTTGATGACCCCGGGGTCATCGTTTTTCTGGCCTGAAATCCATTTTCCAGGATCGCACAAATCCTCTCCCAATCAAGTTTCTTGATGCTCCTGAGGTACCTTGGTTGACAAGCAATGCTCCTGCTACTCCAAAATGTTTCTAGGCAAAATATTTTTTTTCCACCAAAATTTTTGATGACCCCGGGGTCATCGTTTTCCTGGCCTGAAACCCATTTTTCCAGGATCGCACAAATCCTCTCCCAATCAAGTTTCTTGATACTCCACAGGTACCTTGGTTGACAAGCAATGCTCCTGCTACTCCAAAATGTTTTTAGGCAAAATATTTTTTTTTCACCAAAATTTTTGATGACCCCGGGGTCATGGTTTTTCTGGCCTAAAACCCATTTTTCCAGGATCGCACAAATCCTCTCCCAATCAACTTTCTTGATGCTCCAGAGTTTCCTTGGGTGACAAGCTATGCTCCTGCTACTCCGAAATTGCTAGGCAAAATATTTTTTTTCACCAATTTTTTGATGACCCCGGGGTCATCGTTTTTCTGGCCTGAAACCCATTTTTCCAGGATCGCACAAATCCTCTCCCAATCAAGTTTCTTGATGCTCCTGAGGTACCTTGGTTGACAAGCAATGCTGCTGCTACTCCAAAATGTTTCTAGGGAAAATATTTTTTTTCCACCAAAATTTTTGATGACCCCGGGGTCATGGTTTTTCAGGCCTGAAACCCATTTTTCCAGGATCGCACAAATCCTCTCCCAATCAAGTTTCTTGATGCTCCAGAGTTTCCTTGGGTGACAAGCTATGCTCCTGCTACACCAAAATGTTTCTAGGCAAAATATTTTTTTCCACCAAAATTTTTGATGACCCCGGGGTCATGGTTTTTCTGGCCTGAAACCCATTTTTCCAGGATCGCACAAATCCTCTCCCAATCAAGTTTCTTGATGCTCCAGAGTTTCCTTGGGTGACAAGCTATGCTCCTGCTACACCAAAACGTTTCTAGGCAAAATATTTTTTTTCACCAATTTTTTGATGACCCCGGGGTCATGGTTTTTCTGGCCTCAAACCCATTTTTCAAGGATCGCACAAATCCTCTCCCAATCAACTTTCTTGATGCTCCAGAGTTACCTTGGTTGACAAGCAATGCTCCTGCTATTCCAAAATGTTTCTAGGGAAAATATATTTTTTCCACCAAAATTTTTGATGACCCCGGGGTCATGGTTTTTCTGGCCTGAAACCCATTTTTCCAGGATCGCACAAATCCTCTCCCAATCAAATTTCTTGATGCTCCAGAGTTTCCTTGGGTGACAAACAATGCTCCTGCTACACCAAAATGTTGCTAGGCAAAATATTTTTTTTCACCAATTGTTTGATGACCCCGGGGTCATGGTTTTTCTGGCCTAAAACCCATTTTTACAGGATCGCACAAATCCTCTCCCAATCAACTTTCTTGATGCTCCAGAGTTTCCTTGGGTGACAAGCTATGCTCCTGCTACACCAAAATGTTTCTAGGCAAAATATTTTCTTTCACCAATTTTTTGATGACCCCGGGGTCATGGTTTTTCTGGCCTGAAACCCATTTTTCCAGGATCGCACAAATCCTCTCCCAATCAACTTTCTTGATGCTCCAGAGTTTCCTTGGGTGACAAACAATGCTCCTGCTACACCAAAATGTTGCTAGGCAAAATATTTTTTTTCACCAATTGTTTGATGACCCCGGGGTCATGGTTTTTCTGGCCTGAAACCCATTTTTCCAGGATCGCACAAATCCTCTCCCAATCAAATTTCTTGATGCTCCAGGGTTTCCTTGGGTGACAAGCAATGCTCCTGCTACACCAAATTTTCCCTAGGGAAAAAAATTTTTACCACCAGAATTTTTGATGACCCCGGGGTCATCGTTTTTCTGGCCTGAAACCCATTTTTCCAGGATTGCACAAATCCTCTCCCAATCAAGTTTCTTGATGCTCCAGAGGTACCTTGGTAGACAAGCAATGCTCCTGCTACTCCAAAATGTTTCTAGGCAAAATATTTTTTTTCCACCAAAATTTTTGATGACCCCGGGGTTCCAAGTGCCAAGTTCCAAGTCCCAAATCCGAAGTCCCATTCCCATTTCTACAGTATCACACTCATCCTCCCTTAATCAAGTCTGTTGATGCTGCAGAGTTTCTTTGGATGACCAGCACTGCTCCTGCATGTGCAAACTGTGCCTTGGGAAATGTTTTTTTTTCCTCCAAAATTTTTGATGACCGCGGGGTCATCGTTTTTCTGGCCTGAAACCCAATTTTCCAGGATCGCACAAATCCTCTCCCAATCAAATTTCTTGATGCTCCAGGGTTTCCTTGGGTGACAAGCAAAGCTCCTGCTACACCAAACTGTGCCTAGGGAAAAAAATTTTTTCCAACAGAATTTTTGATGACCCCGGGGTCATCGTTTTTCTGGACTGAAACCCAATTTTCCAGGATCGCACAAATCCTATCCCAATCAAGTTTCTTGATGCTCCAGAGGTACCTTTGTTGACAAGCAATGCTCCTGCTACACCAAACTGTGTCTAGGGAAAAAAAATTTTTCCAACAAAATTTTTGATGACCCCGGGGTCATCGTTTTTCTGGCCTGAAACCCATTTTTCCAGGATCGCACAAATCCTCTCCCAATCAAGTTTCTTGGTGCTCCAGAGTTACCTTGGTTAACAAGCAATGCTCCTGCTACTCCAAAATGCTTCTAGGCAAAATATTTTTTTTCCACCAAAATTTTTGATGACCCCGGGGTCATCGTTTTTCTGGCCTGAAACCCATTTTTCCAGGATCGCACAAATCCTCTCCCAATCAACTTTCTTGATGCTCCAGAGTTTCCTTGGTTGACAAGCAATGCTCCTGCTACTCCAAAATGTTTCTAGGCAAAATATTTTTTTTCCACCAAAATTTTTGATGACCCCGGGGTCATCGTTTTCCTGGCCTGAAACCCATTTTTCCAGGATCGCACAAATCCTCTCCCAATCAAGTTTCTTGATACTCCACAGGTACCTTGGTTGACAAGCAATGCTCCTGCTACTCCAAAATGTTTTTAGGCAAAATATTTTTTTTTCACCAAAATTTTTGATGACCCCGGGGTCATGGTTTTTCTGGCCTAAAACCCATTTTTCCAGGATCGCACAAATCCTCTCCCAATCAACTTTCTTGATGCTCGAGAGTTTCCTTGGGTGACAAACAATGCTCCTGCTACACCAAAATGTTGCTAGGCAAAATATTTTTTTTCACCAATTGTTTGATGACCCCGGGGTCATGGTTTTTCTGGCCTAAAACCCATTTTTCCAGGATCGCACAAATCCTCTCCCAATCAACTTTCTTGATGCTCCAGGGTTTCCTTGGGTGACAAGCAATGCTCCTGCTACACCAAATTTTGCCTAGGGAAAAAAATTTTTACCACCAGAATTTTTGGATGACCCCGGGGTCATCGTTTTTCTGGCCTGAAACCCATTTTTCCAGGATCGCACAAATCCTCTCCCAATCAAGTTTCTTGATGCTCCTGAGGTACCTTGGTAGACAAGCAATGCTCCTGCTACTTCAAAATGTTTCTAGGGAAAATATTTTTTTTCCACCAAAATTTTTGATGACCCCGGGGTCATGGTTTTTCTGGCCTGAAACCCATTTTTCCAGGATCGCACAAATCCTCTCCCAATCAACTTTCTTGATGCTCCAGAGTTTCCTTGGGTGACAAACAATGCTCCTGCTACACCAAAATGTTGCTAGGCAAAAAATTTTTTTCACCAATTGTTTGATGACCCCGGGGTCATCGTTTTTCTGGCCTGAAACCTATTTTTCCAGGATCACACAAATCCTCTCCCAATCAAGTTTCTTGATGCTCCTGAGGTACCTTGGTTGACAAGCAATGCTCCTGCTACTCCAAAATGTTTCTAGGCAAAATATTTTTTTTCCACCAAAATTTTTGATGACCCCGGGGTCATGGTTTTTCTGGCCTGAAACCCATTTTTCCAGGATCGCACAAATCCTCTCCCAATCAACTTTCTTGATGCTCCAGAGTTTCCTTGGGTGACAAGCTATGCTCCTGCTACACCAAAATGTTTCTAGGCAAAATATTTTCTTTCACCAATTTTTTGATGACCCCGGGGTCATCGTTTTTCTGGCCTGAAACCCATTTTTCCAGGATCGCACAAATCCTCTCCCAATCAAGTTTCTTGATGCTCCTGAGGTACCTTGGTTGACAAGCAATGCTGCTGCTACTCCAAAATGTTTCTAGGGAAAATATTTTTTTTCCACCAAAATTTTTGATGACCCCGGGGTCATGGTTTTTCAGGCCTGAAACCCATTTTTCCAGGATCGCACAAATCCTCTCCCAATCAAGTTTCTTGATGCTCCAGAGTTTCCTTGGGTGACAAGCTATGCTCCTGCTACACCAAAATGTTTCTAGGCAAAATATTTTTTTCCACCAAAATTTTTGATGACCCCGGGGTCATGGTTTTTTCTGGCCTGAAACCCATTTTTCCAGGATCGCACAAATCCTCTCCCAATCAAGTTTCTTGATGCTCCAGAGTTTCCTTGGGTGACAAGCTATGCTCCTGCTACACCAAAACGTTTCTAGGCAAAATATTTTTTTTCACCAATTTTTTGATGACCCCGGGGTCATGGTTTTTCTGGCCTCAAACCCATTTTTCCAGGATCGCACAAATCCTCTCCCAATCAACTTTCTTGATGCTCCAGAGTTACCTTGGTTGACAAGCAATGCTCCTGCTATTCCAAAATGTTTCTAGGGAAAATATATTTTTTCCACCAAAATTTTTGATGACCCCGGGGTCATGGTTTTTCTGGCCTGAAACCCATTTTTCCAGGATCGCACAAATCCTCTCCCAATCAAATTTCTTGATGCTCCAGAGTTTCCTTGGGTGACAAACAATGCTCCTGCTACACCAAAATGTTGCTAGGCAAAATATTTTTTTTCACCAATTGTTTGATGACCCCGGGGTCATGGTTTTTCTGGCCTAAAACCCATTTTTACAGGATCGCACAAATCCTCTCCCAATCAACTTTCTTGATGCTCCAGAGTTTCCTTGGGTGACAAGCTATGCTCCTGCTACACCAAAATGTTTCTAGGCAAAATATTTTCTTTCACCAATTTTTTGATGACCCCGGGGTCATCGTTTTTCTGGCCTGAAACCCATTTTTCCAGGATCGCACAAATCCTCTCCCAATCAACTTTCTTGATGCTCCAGAGTTTCCTTGGGTGACAAACAATGCTCCTGCTACACCAAAATGTTGCTAGGCAAAATATTTTTTTTCACCAATTGTTTGATGACCCCGGGGTCATGGTTTTTCTGGCCTGAAACCCATTTTTCCAGGATCGCACAAATCCTCTCCCAATCAAATTTCTTGATGCTCCAGGGTTTCCTTGGGTGACAAGCAATGCTCCTGCTACACCAAATTTTCCCTAGGGAAAAAAATTTTTACCACCAGAATTTTTGATGACCCCGGGGTCATCGTTTTTCTGGCCTGAAACCCATTTTTCCAGGATTGCACAAATCCTCTCCCAATCAAGTTTCTTGATGCTCCAGAGGTACCTTGGTAGACAAGCAATGCTCCTGCTACTCCAAAATGTTTCTAGGGAAAATATTTTTTTTCCACCAAAATTTTTGATGACCCCGGGGTTCCAAGTGCCAAGTTCCAAGTCCCAAATCCGAAGTCCCATTCCCATTTCTACAGTATCACACTCATCCTCCCTTAATCAAGTCTGTTGATGCTGCAGAGTTTCTTTGGATGACCAGCACTGCTCCTGCATGTGCAAACTGTGCCTTGGGAAATGTTTTTTTTTCCTCCAAAATTTTTGATGACCGCGGGGTCATCGTTTTTCTGGCCTGAAACCCAATTTTCCAGGATCGCACAAATCCTCTCCCAATCAAATTTCTTGATGCTCCAGGGTTTCCTTGGGTGACAAGCAAAGCTGCTGCTACACCAAACTGTGCCTAGGGAAAAAAATTTTTTCCAACAGAATTTTTGATGACCCCGGGGTCATCGTTTTTCTGGACTGAAACCCAATTTTCCAGGATCGTACAAATCCTATCCCAATCAAGTTTCTTGATGCTCCAGAGGTACCTTTGTTGACAAGCAATGCTCCTGCTACACCAAACTGTGTCTAGGGAAAAAAAATTTTTCCAACAAAATTTTTGATGACCCCGGGGTCATCGTTTTTCTGGCCTGAAACCCATTTTTCCAGGATCGCACAAATCCTCTCCCAATCAAGTTTCTTGGTGCTCCAGAGTTACCTTGGTTAACAAGCAATGCTCCTGCTACTCCAAAATGCTTCTAGGCAAAATATTTTTTTTCCACCAAAATTTTTGATGACCCCGGGGTCATCGTTTTTCTGGCCTGAAACCCATTTTTCCAGGATCGCACAAATCCTCTCCCAATCAACTTTCTTGATGCTCCAGAGTTTCCTTGGTTGACAAGCAATGCTCCTGCTACTCCAAAATGTTTCTAGGCAAAATATTTTTTTTCCACCAAAATTTTTGATGACCCCGGGGTCATCGTTTTCCTGGCCTGAAACCCATTTTTCCAGGATCGCACAAATCCTCTCCCAATCAAGTTTCTTGATACTCCACAGGTACCTTGGTTGACAAGCAATGCTCCTGCTACTCCAAAATGTTTTTAGGCAAAATATTTTTTTTTTCACCAAAATTTTTGATGACCCCGGGGGTCATGGTTTTTCTGGCCTAAAACCCATTTTTCCAGGATCGCACAAATCCTCTCCCAATCAACTTTCTTGATGCTCGAGAGTTTCCTTGGGTGACAAACAATGCTCCTGCTACACCAAAATGTTGCTAGGCAAAATATTTTTTTTCACCAATTGTTTGATGACCCCGGGGTCATGGTTTTTCTGGCCTAAAACCCATTTTTCCAGGATCGCACAAATCCTCTCCCAATCAACTTTCTTGATGCTCCAGGGTTTCCTTGGGTGACAAGCAATGCTCCTGCTACACCAAATTTTGCCTAGGGAAAAAAATTTTTACCACCAGAATTTTTGGATGACCCCGGGGTCATCGTTTTTCTGGCCTGAAACCCATTTTTCCAGGATCGCACAAATCCTCTCCCAATCAAGTTTCTTGATGCTCCTGAGGTACCTTGGTAGACAAGCAATGCTCCTGCTACTTCAAAATGTTTCTAGGGAAAATATTTTTTTTCCACCAAAATTTTTGATGACCCCGGGGTCATGGTTTTTCTGGCCTGAAACCCATTTTTCCAGGATCGCACAAATCCTCTCCCAATCAACTTTCTTGATGCTCCAGAGTTTCCTTGGGTGACAAACAATGCTCCTGCTACACCAAAATGTTGCTAGGCAAAAAAATTTTTTTCACCAATTGTTTGATGACCCCGGGGTCATCGTTTTTCTGGCCTGAAACCTATTTTTCCAGGATCACACAAATCCTCTCCCAATCAAGTTTCTTGATGCTCCTGAGGTACCTTGGTTGACAAGCAATGCTCCTGCCACTCCAAAATGTTTCTAGGCAAAATATTTTTTTTCCACCAAAATTTTTGATGACCCCGGGGTCATGGTTTTTCTGGCCTGAAACCCATTTTTCCAGGATCGCACAAATCCTCTCCCAATCAACTTTCTTGATGCTCCAGAGTTTCCTTGGGTGACAAGCTATGCTCCTGCTACACCAAAATGTTTCTAGGCAAAATATTTTCTTTCACGAATTTTTTGATGACCCCGGGGTCATCGTTTTTCTGGCCTGAAACCCATTTTTCCAGGATCGCACAAATCCTCTCCCAATCAAGTTTCTTGATGCTCCTGAGGTACCTTGGTTGACAAGCAATGCTGCTGCTACTCCAAAATGTTTCTAGGGAAAATATTTTTTTTCCACCAAAATTTTTGATGACCCCGGGGTCATGGTTTTTCAGGCCTGAAACCCATTTTTCCAGGATCGCACAAATCCTCTCCCAATCAAGTATCTTGATGCTCCAGAGTTTCCTTGGGTGACAAGCTATGCTCCTGCTACACCAAAATGTTTCTAGGCAAAATATTTTTTTCCACCAAAATTTTTGATGACCCCGGGGTCATGGTTTTTCTGGCCTGAAACCCATTTTTCCAGGATCGCACAAATCCTCTCCCAATCAAGTTTCTTGATGCTCCAGAGTTTCCTTGGGTGACAAGCTATGCTCCTGCTACACCAAAACGTTTCTAGGCAAAATATTTTTTTTCACCAATTTTTTGATGACCCCGGGGTCATGGTTTTTCTGGCCTCAAACCCATTTTTCAAGGATCGCACAAATCCTCTCCCAATCAAATTTCTTGATGCTCCAGAGTTACCTTGGTTGACAAGCAATTCTCCTGCTATTCCAAAATGTTTCTAGGGAAAATATATTTTTTCCACCAAAATTTTTGATGACCCCGGGGTCATGGTTTTTCTGGCCTGAAACCCATTTTTCCAGGATCGCACAAATCCTCTCCCAATCAAATTTCTTGATGCTCCAGAGTTTCCTTGGGTGACAAACAATGCTCCTGCTACACCAAAATGTTGCTAGGCAAAATATTTTTTTTCACCAATTGTTTGATGACCCCGGGGTCATGGTTTTTCTGGCCTAAAACCCATTTTTACAGGATCGCACAAATCCTCTCCCAATCAACTTTCTTGATGCTCCAGAGTTTCCTTGGGTGACAAGCTATGCTCCTGCTACACCAAAATGTTTCTAGGCAAAATATTTTCTTTCACCAATTTTTTGATGACCCCGGGGTCATCGTTTTTCTGGCCTGAAACCCATTTTTCCAGGATCGCACAAATCCTCACCCAATCAAGTTTCTTGATGCTCCTGAGGTACCTTGGTTGACAAGCAATGCTCCGGCTACTCCAAAATGTTTCTAGGGAAAATATTTTTTTTCCACCAAAATTTTTGATGACCCCGGGGTCATGGTTTTTCTGGCCTGAAACCCATTTTTCCAGGATCGCACAAATGCTCTCCCAATCAACTTTCTTGATGCTCCAGAGTTACCTTGGTTGACAAGCAATGCTCCTGCTATTCCAAAATGTTTCTAGGGAAAATATATTTTTTCCACCAAAATTTTTGATGACCCCGGGGTCATGGTTTTTCTGGCCTGAAACCCATTTTTCCAGGATCGCACAAATCCTCTCCCAATCAAATTTCTTGATGCTCCAGAGTTTCCTTGGGTGACAAACAATGCTCCTGCTACACCAAAATGTTGCTAGGCAAAATATTGTTTTTCACCAATTGTTTGATGACCCCGGGGTCATGGTTTTTCTGGCCTAAAACCCATTTTTCCAGGATCGCACAAATCCTCTCCCAATCAACTTTCTTGATGCTCCAGAGTTTCCTTGGGTGACAAACAATGCTCCTGCTACACCAAAATGTTGCTAGGCAAAATATTGTTTTTCACCAATTGTTTGATGACCCCGGGGTCATGGTTTTTCTGGCCTAAAACCCATTTTTCCAGGATCGCACAAATCCTCTCCCAATAAACTTTCTTGATGTTCCACAGTTTCCTTGGGTGACAAGCAATGCTCCTTCTACTCCAAAATGTTTCTAGGCAAAATATTTTTTTCCCACCAAAATTTTTGATGACCCCGGGGTCATGGTTTTTCTGGCCTGAAACCCATTTTTCCAGGATCGCACAAATCCTCTCCCAATCAACTTTCTTGATGCTCCAGAGTTTCCTTGGGTGACAAACAATGCTCCTGCTACACCAAAATGTTGCTAGGCAAAAAAATTTTTTTCACCAATTGTTTGATGACCCCGGGGTCATCGTTTTTCTGGCCTGAAACCTATTTTTCCAGGATCACACAAATCCTCTCCCAATCAAGTTTCTTGATGCTCCTGAGGTACCTTGGTTGACAAGCAATGCTCCTGCTACTCCAAAATGTTTCTAGGCAAAATATTTTTTTTCCACCAAAATTTTTGATGACCCCGGGGTCATGGTTTTTCAGGCCTGAAACCCATTTTTCCAGGATCGCACAAATCCTCTCCCAATCAAGTTTCTTGATGCTCCAGAGTTTCCTTGGGTGACAAGCTATGCTCCTGCTACACCAAAATGTTTCTAGGCAAAATATTTTCTTTCACCAATTTTTTGATGACCCCGGGGTCATCGTTTTTCTGGCCTGAAACCCATTTTTCCAGGATCGCACAAATCCTCACCCAATCAAGTTTCTTGATGCTCCTGAGGTACCTTGGTTGACAAGCAATGCTCCTGCTACTCCAAAATGTTTCTAGGGAAAATATTATTTTTCCACCAAAATTTTTGATGACCCCGGGGTCATGGTTTTTCTGGCCTGAAACCCATTTTTCCAGGATCGCACAAATCCTCTCCCAATCAACTTTCTTGATGCTCCAGAGTTTCCTTGGGTGACAAACAATGCTCCTGCTACACCAAAATATTGCTAGGCAAAAAATTTTTTTTCACCAATTGTTTGATGACCCCGGGGTCATCGTTTTTCTGGCCTGAAACCCATTTTTCCAGGATCGCACAAATCCTCTCCCAATCAAGTTTCTTGATGCTCCTGAGGTACCTTGGTTGACAAGCAATGCTCCTGCTACTCCAAAATGTTTCTAGGGAAAATATTTTTTTTCCACCAAAATTTTTGATGACCCCGGGGTCATGGTTTTTCTGGCCTGAAACCCATTTTTCCAGGATCGCACAAATCCTCTCCCAATCAACTTTCTTGATGCTCCAGATTTTCCTTGGGTGACAAGCTATGCTCCTGCTACACCAAAATGTTTCTAGGCAAAATATTTTCTTTCAACAATTTTTGATGACCCCGGCGTCATCGTTTTTCTGGCCTGAAACCCATTTTTCCAGGATCGCACAAATCCTCTCCCAATCAAGTTTCTTGATGCTCCTGAGGTACCTTGGTTGACAAGCAATGCTCCTGCTACTCCAAAATGTTTCTAGGGAAAATATTTTTTTTCCACCAAAATTTTTGATGACCCCGGGGTCATGGTTTTTCTGGCCTGAAACCCATTTTTCCAGGATCGCACAAATCCTCTCCCAATCAAGTTTCTTGATGCTCCAGAGTTTCCTTGGGTGACAAGCTATGCTCCTGCTACACCAAAATGTTTCTAGGCAAAATATTTTTTTTCACCAATTTTTTGATGACCCCGGGGTCATGGTTTTTCTGGCCTGAAACCCATTTTTCCAGGATCGCACAAATCCTCTCCCAATCAACTTTCTTGATGCTCCTGAGGTACCTTGGTTGACAAGCAATGCTCCTGCTACTCCAAAATGTTTCTAGGCAAAATATTTTTTTTCCACCAAAATTTTTGATGGACCCGGGGTCATCGTTTTCCTGGCCTGAAACCCATTTTTCCAGGATCGCACAAATGCTCTCCCAATCAAGTTTCTTGATGCTCCAGGGTTACCTTGGTTGACAAGCAATGCTCCTGCTACTCCAAAATGTTTCTAGGCAAAATATTTTTTTTCCACCAAAATTTTTGCTGACCCCGGGGTTCCAAGTGCCAAGTTCCAAGTCCCAAATCCGAAGTCCCATTCCCATTTCTACAGTATCACACTCATCCTCCCTTAATCAAGTCTGTTGATGCTGCAGAGTTTCTTTGGATGACCAGCACTGCTCCTGCATGTGCAAACTGTGCCTTGGGAAATGTTTTTTTTTCCTCCAAAATTTTTGATGACCGCGGGGTCATCGTTTTTCTGGCCTGAAACCCAATTTTCCAGGATCGCACAAATCCTCTCCCAATCAAATTTCTTGATGCTCCAGGGTTTCCTTGGGTGACAAGCAAAGCTCCTGCTACACCAAACTGTGCCTAGGGAAAAAAAATTTTTCCAACAGAATTTTTGATGACCCCGGGGTCATCGTTTTTCTGGACTGAAACCCAATTTTCCAGGATCGCACAAATCCTCTCCCAATCAAGTTTCTTGATGCTCCAGAGGTACCTTTGTTGACAAGCAATGCTCCTGCTACACCAAACTGTGTCTAGGGAAAAAAACTTTTCCAACAAAATTTTTGATGACCCCGGGGTCATCGTTTTTCTGGCCTGAAACCCATTTTTCCAGGATCGCACAAATCCTCTCCCAATCAAGTTTCTTGGTGCTCCAGAGTTACCTTGGTTAACAAGCAATGCTCCTGCTACTCCAAAATGCTTCTAGGCAAAATATTATTTTTCCACCAAAATTTTTGATGACCCCGGGGTCATCGTTTTCTGGCCTGAAATCCATTATTCCAGGATCGCACAAATCCTCTCCCAATCAACTTTCTTGATGCTCCAGAGTTTCCTTGGGTGACAAGCTATGCTCCTGCTACACCAAAATGTTTCTAGGCAAAATGTTTTCTTTCACAAATTTTTTGATGACCCCGGGGTCATCGTTTTTCTGGCCTGAAACCCATTTTTCCAGGATCGCACAAATCCTCTCCAAATCAAGTTTCTTGATGCTCCTGAGGTACCTTGGTTGACAAGCAATGCTCCTGCTACTCCAAAATGTTTCTAGGGAAAATATTTTTTTTCCACCAAAATTTTTGATGACCCCGGGGTCATGGTTTTTCTGGCCTGAAACCCATTTTTCCAGGATCGCACAAATCCTCTCCCAATCAACTTTCTTGATGCTCCAGAGTTTCCTTGGGTGACAAACAATGCTCCTGCTACACCAAAATGTTGCTAGGCAAAATATTTTTTTTCACCAATTGTTTGATGACCCCGGGGTCATGGTTTTTCTGGCCTGAAACCAATTTATCCAGGATCGCACAAATCCTCTCCCAATCAACTTTCTTGATGCTCCAGAGTTTCCTTGGGTGACAAACAATGCTCCTGCTACACCAAAATGTTGCTAGGCAAAATATTTTTTTTCACCTATTGTTTGATGACCCCGGGGTCATGGTTTTTCTGGCCTGAAACCCATTTTTCCAGGATCGCACAAATCCTCTCCCAATCAAATTTCTTGATGCTCCAGAGTTTCCTTGGGTGACAAACAATGCTCCTGCTACACCAAAATGTTGCTAGGCAAAATATTTTTTTTCACCAATTTTTTGATGACCCCGGGGTCATGGTTTTTCTGGCCTTAAACCCATTTTTCAAGGATCGCACAAATCCTCTCCCAATCAACTTTCTTGATGCTCCTGAGATACCTTGGTTGACAAGCAATGCTCCTGCTACTCCAAAATGTTTCTAGGGAAAATATTTTTTTTCCACCAAAATTTTTGATGACCCCAGGGTCATGGTTTTTCTGGCCTGAAACCCATTTTTCCAGGATCGCACAAATCCTCTCCCAATCAACTTTCTTGATGCTCCAGAGTTTCCTTGGGTGACAAGCTATGCTCCTGCTACACCAAAATGTTTCTAGGCAAAATATTTTCTTTCACCAATTTTTTGATGACCCCGGGGTCATCGTTTTTCTGGCCTGAAACCCATTTTTCCAGGATCGCACAAATCCTCTCCCAATCAAGTTTCTTGATGCTCCTGAGGTACCTTGGTTGACAAGCAATGCTCCTGCTACTCCAAAATGTTTCTAGGGAAAATTTTTTTTTCCACCAAAATTTTTGATGACCCCGGGGTCATGGTTTTTCTGGCCTGAAACCCATTTTTCCAGGATCGCACAAATCCTCTCCCAATCAAGTTTCTTGATGCTCCAGAGTTTCCTTGGGTGACAAGCTATGCTCCTGCTACACCAAAATGTTGCTAGGCAAAATATTTTTTTTCACCAATTGTTTGATGACCCCGGGGTCATGGTTTTTCTGGCCTAAAACCCATTTTTCCAGGATCGCACAAATCCTCTCCCAATCAACTTTCTTGATGCTCCAGAGTTTCCTTGGGTGACAAGCAATGCTCCTGCTACACCAAAATGTTTCTAGGCAAAATATTTTTTTTTCACCAATTGTTTGATGACCCCGGGGTCATCGTTTTTCTGGCCTGAAACCCATTTTTCCAGGATCACACAAATCCTCTCCCAATCAACTTTCTTGATGCTCCAGAGTTTCCTTGGGTGACAAGCTATGCTCCTGCTACACCAAAATGTTTCTAGGCAAAATATTTTTTTTCACCAATTTTTTGATGACCCCGGGGTCATGGTTTTTCTGGCCTGAAACCCATTTTTCCAGGATCGCACAAATCCTCTCCCAATCAACTTTCTTGATGCTCCAGAGTTTCCTTGGGTGACAAACAATGCTCCTGCTACACCAAAATGTTGCTAGGCAAAATATTTTTTTTCACCAATTTTTTGATGACCCCGGGGTCATCGTTTTTCTGGCCTGAAACCCATTTTTCCAGGATCGCACAAATCCTCTCCCAATCAAGTTTCTTGATGCTCCTGAGGTACCTTGGTTGACAAGCAATGCTCCTGCTACTCCAAAATGTTTCTAGGGAAAATATTTTTTTTCCACCAAAATTTTTGATGACCCCGGGGTCATGGTTTTTCTGGCCTGAAACCCATTTTTCCAGGATCGCACAAATCCTCTCCCAATCAAGTTTCTTGACGCTCCAGAGTTTCCTTGGGTGACAAGCTATGCTCCTGCTACACCAAAATGTTGCTAGGCAAAATATGTTTTTTCACCAATTGTTTGATGACCCCGGGGTCATGGTTTTTCTGGCCTAAAACCCATTTTTCCAGGATCGCACAAATCCTCTCCCAATCAACTTTCTTGATGCTCCAGAGTTTCCTTGGGTGACAAGCAATGCTCCTGCTACACCAAAATGTTTCTAGGCAAAATATTTTTTTTCACCAATTGTTTGATGACCCCGGGGTCATCGTTTTTCTGGCCTGAAACCCATTTTTCCAGGATCACACAAATCCTCTCCCAATCAACTTTCTTGATGCTCCAGAGTTTCCTTGGGTGACAAACAATGCTCCTGCTACACCAAAATGTTGCTAGGCAAAATATTTTTTTTCACCAATTGTTTGATGACCCCGGGGTCATCGTTTTTCTGGCCTGAAACCCATTTTTCCAGGATCGCACAAATCCTCTCCAAATCAAGTTTCTTGATGCTCCTGAGGTACCTTGGTTGACAAGCAATGCTCCTGCTACTCCAAAATGTTTCTAGGGAAAATATTTTTTTTCCACCAAAATTTTTGATGACCCCGGGGTCATGGTTTTTCTGGCCTGAAACCCATTTTTCCAGGATCGCACAAATCCTCTCCCAATCAACTTTCTTGATGCTCCAGAGTTTCCTTGGGTGACAAACAATGCTCCTGCTACACCAAAATGTTGCTAGGCAAAATATTTTTTTTCACCAATTGTTTGATGACCCCGGGGTCATGGTTTTTCTGGCCTGAAACCCATTTTTCCAGGATCGCACAAATCCTCTCCCAATCAACTTTCTTCATGCTCCAGAGTTTCCTTGGGTGACAAACAATGCTCCTGCTACACCAAAATGTTGCTAGGCAAAATATTTTTATTCACCAATTGTTTGATGACCCCGGGGTCATCGTTTTTCTGGCCTGAAACCCATTTTTCCAGGATCGCACAAATCCTCTCCCAATCAAGTTTCTTGATGCTCCTGAGGTACCTTGGTTGACAAGCAATGCTCCTGCTACTCCAAAATGTTTCTAGGGAAAATATTTTTTTTTCCTCCAAAATTTTTGATGACCCCGGGGTCATGGTTTTTCTGGCCTGAAACCCATTTTTCCAGGATCGCACAAATCCTCTCCCAATCAAGTTTCTTGATGCTCAGAGTTTCCTTGGGTGACAAGCTATGCTCCTGCTACACCAAAATGTTTCTAGGCAAAATATTTTTTTTCACCAATTTTTTGATGACCCCGGGGTCATGGTTTTTCTGGCCTGAAACCCATTTTTCCAGGATCGCACAAATCCTCTCCCAATCAACTTTCTTGATGCTCCAGAGTTACCTTGGTTGACAAGCAATGCTCCTGCTATTCCAAAATGTTTCTAGGGAAAATATATTTTTTCCACCAAAATTTTTGATGACCCCGGGGTCATGGTTTTTCTGGCCTGAAACCCATTTTTCCAGGATCGCACAAATCCTCTCCCAATCAAATTTCTTGATGCTCCAGAGTTTCCTTGGGTGACAAACAATGCTCCTGCTACACCAAAATGTTGCTAGGCAAAATATTTTTTTTCACCAATTTTTTGATGACCCCGGGGTCATGGTTTTTCTGGCCTAAAACCCATTTTTCCAGGATCGCACAAATCCTCTCCCAATCAACTTTCTTGATGCTCCAGAGTTTCCTTGGGTGACAAGCTATGCTCCTGCTACACCAAAATGTTTCTAGGCAAAATATTTCTTTCACCAATTTTTTGATGACCCCAGGGTCATCGTTTTTCTGGCCTTAAACCCATTTTTCCAGGATCGCACAAATCCTCTCCCAATCAAGTTTCTTGATTCTCCTGAGATACCTTGGTTGACAAGCAATGCTCCTGCTACTCCAAAATGTTTCTAGGGAAAATATTTTTTTTCCACCAAAATTTTTGATGACCTCAGGGACATGGTTTTTCTGGCCTGAAACCCATTTTTCCAGGATCGCACAAATCTTCTCCCAATCAAGTTTCTTGATGCTCCAGAGTTTCCTTGGGTGACAAGCTATGCTCCTGCTACACCAAAATGTTGCTAGGCAAAATATTTTTTTTCACCAATTGTTTGATGACCCCGGGGTCATGGTTTTTCTGGCCTAAAACCCATTTTTCCAGGATCGCACAAATCCTCTCCCAATCAACTTTCTTGATGCTCCAGAGTTTCCTTGGGTGACAAGCTATGCTCCTGCTACACCAAAATGTTTCTAGGCAAAATATTTTTTTTCACCAATTTTTTGATGACCCCGGGGTCATGGTTTTTCTGGCCTGAAACCCATTTTTCCAGGATCGCACAAATCCTCTCCCAATCAACTTTCTTGATGCTCCAGAGTTTCCTTGGGTGACAAACAATGCTCCTGCTACACCAAAATGTTGCTAGGCAAAATATTTTTTTTCACCAATTGTTTGATGACCCCGGGGTCATCGTTTTTCTGGCCTGAAACCCATTTTTCCAGGATCGCACAAATCCTCTCCCAATCAAGTTTCTTGATGCTCCTGAGGTACCTTGGTTGACAAGCAATGCTCCTGCTACTCCAAAATGTTTCTAGGGAAAATATTTTTTTTCCACCAAAATTTTTGATGACCCCGGGGTCATGGTTTTTCTGGCCTGAAACCCATTTTTCCTGGATCGCACAAATCCTCTCCCAATCAACTTTCTTGATGCTCCAAGTTTCCTTGGGTGACAAGCTATGCTCCTGCTACACCAAAATGTTGCTAGGCAAAATATTTTTATTCACCAATTGTTTGATGACCCCGGGGTCATCGTTTTTCTGGCCTGAAACCCATTTTTCCAGGATCGCACAAATCCTCTCCCAATCAAGTTTCTTGATGCTCCTGAGGTACCTTGGTTGACAAGCAATGCTCCTGCTACTCCAAAATGTTTCTAGGGAAAATATTTTTTTTCCTCCAAAATTTTTGATGACCCCGGGGTCATGGTTTTTCTGGCCTGAAACCCATTTTTCCAGGATCGCACAAATCCTCTCCCAATCAAGTTTCTTGATGCTCCAGAGTTTCCTTGGGTGACAAACAATGCTCCTGCTACACCAAAATGTTGCTAGGCAAAATATTTTTTTTCACCAATTGTTTGATGACCCCGGGGTCATCGTTTTTCTGGCCTGAAACCCATTTTTCCAGGATCGCACAAATCCTCTCCAAATCAAGTTTCTTGATGCTCCTGAGGTACCTTGGTTGACAAGCAATGCTCCTGCTACTCCAAAATGTTTCTAGGGAAAATATTTTTTTTCCACCAAAATTTTTGATGACCCCGGGGTCATGGTTTTTCTGGCCTGAAACCCATTTTTCCAGGATCGCACAAATCCTCTCCCAATCAACTTTCTTGATGCTCCAGAGTTTCCTTGGGTGACAAACAATGCTCCTGCTACACCAAAATGTTGCTAGGCAAAATATTTTTTTTCACCAATTGTTTGATGACCCCGGGGTCATGGTTTTTCTGGCCTGAAACCCATTTTTCCAGGATCGCACAAATCCTCTCCCAATCAACTTTCTTCATGCTCCAGAGTTTCCTTGGGTGACAAACAATGCTCCTGCTACACCAAAATGTTGCTAGGCAAAATATTTTTATTCACCAATTGTTTGATGACCCCGGGGTCATCGTTTTTCTGGCCTGAAACCCATTTTTCCAGGATCGCACAAATCCTCTCCCAATCAAGTTTCTTGATGCTCCTGAGGTACCTTGGTTGACAAGCAATGCTCCTGCTACTCCAAAATGTTTCTAGGGAAAATATTTTTTTTCCTCCAAAATTTTTGATGACCCCGGGGTCATGGTTTTTCTGGCCTGAAACCCATTTTTCCAGGATCGCACAAATCCTCTCCCAATCAAGTTTCTTGATGCTCCAGAGTTTCCTTGGGTGACAAGCTATGCTCCTGCTACACCAAAATGTTTCTAGGCAAAATATTTTTTTTCACCAACTTTTTGATGACCCCGGGGTCATGGTTTTTCTGGCCTGAAACCCATTTTTCCAGGATCGCACAAATCCTCTCCCAATCAACTTTCTTGATGCTCCAGAGTTACCTTGGTTGACAAGCAATGCTCCTGCTATTCCAAAATGTTTCTAGGGAAAATATATTTTTTCCACCAAAATTTTTGATGACCCCGGGGTCATGGTTTTTCTGGCCTGAAACCCATTTTTCCAGGATCGCACAAATCCTCTCCCAATCAAATTTCTTGATGCTCCAGAGTTTCCTTGGGTGACAAACAATGCTCCTGCTACACCAAAATGTTGCTAGGCAAAATATTTTTTTTCACCAATTTTTTGATGACCCCGGGTCATGGTTTTTCTGGCCTAAAACCCATTTTTCCAGGATCGCACAAATCCTCTCCCAATCAACTTTCTTGATGCTCCAGAGTTTCCTTGGGTGACAAGCTATGCTCCTGCTACACCAAAATGTTTCTAGGCAAAATATTTTCTTTCACCAATTTTTTGATGACCCCAGGGTCATCGTTTTTCTGGCCTTAAACCCATTTTTCCAGGATCGCACAAATCCTCTCCCAATCAAGTTTCTTGATTCTCCTGAGATACCTTGGTTGACAAGCAATGCTCCTGCTACTCCAAAATGTTTCTAGGGAAAATATTTTTTTCCACCAAAATTTTTGATGACCTCAGGGTCATGGTTTTTCTGGCCTGAAACCCATTTTTCCAGGATCGCACAAATCTTCTCCCAATCAAGTTTCTTGATGCTCCAGAGTTTCCTTGGGTGACAAGCTATGCTCCTGCTACACCAAAATGTTGCTAGGCAAAATATTTTTTTCACCAATTGTTTGATGACCCCGGGGTCATGGTTTTTCTGGCCTAAAACCATTTTTCCAGGATCGCACAAATCCTCTCCCAATCAACTTTCTTGATGCTCCAGAGTTTCCTTGGGTGACAAGCTATGCTCCTGCTACACCAAAATGTTTCTAGGCAAAATATTTTTTTTCACCAATTTTTTGATGACCCCGGGGTCATGGTTTTTCTGGCCTGAAACCCATTTTTCCAGGATCGCACAAATCCTCTCCCAATCAACTTTCTTGATGCTCCAGAGTTTCCTTGGGTGACAAACAATGCTCCTGCTACACCAAAATGTTGCTAGGCAAAATATTTTTTTTCACCAATTGTTTGATGACCCCGGGGTCATCGTTTTTCTGGCCTGAAACCCATTTTTCCAGGATCGCACAAATCCTCTCCCAATCAAGTTTCTTGATGCTCCTGAGGTACCTTGGTTGACAAGCAATGCTCCTGCTACTCCAAAATGTTTCTAGGGAAAATATTTTTTTTCCACCAAAATTTTTGATGACCCCGGGGTCATGGTTTTTCTGGCCTGAAACCCATTTTTCCTGGATCGCACAAATCCTCTCCCAATCAACTTTCTTGATGCTCCAAGTTTCCTTGGGTGACAAGCTATGCTCCTGCTACACCAAAATGTTTCTAGGCAAAATATTTTCTTTCACCAATTTTTTGATGACCCCGGGTCATCGTTTTTCTGGCCTGAAACCCATTTTTCCAGGATCGCACAAATCCTCTCCCAATCAAGTTTCTTGATGCTCCTGAGGTACCTTGGTTGACAAGCAATGCTCCTGCTACTCCAAAATGTTTCTAGGGAAAATATTTTTTTTCCACCAAAATTTTTGATGACCCCGGGGTCATGGTTTTTCTGGCCTGAAACCCATTTTTCCAGGATCGCACAAATCCTCTCCCAATCAAGTTTCTTGATGCTCCAGAGTTTCCTTGGGTGACAAGCTATGCTCCTGCTACACCAAAATGTTGCTAGGCAAAATATTTTTTTTCACCAATTGTTTGATGACCCCGGGGTCATCGTTTTTCTGGCCTGAAACCCATTTTTCCAGGATCGCACAAATCCTCTCCCAATCAACTTTCTTGATGCTCCAGAGTTTCCTTGGGTGACAAGCTATGCTCCTGCTACACCAAAATGTTTCTAGGCAAAATATTTTTTTTCACCAATTTTTTGATGACCCCGGGGTCATGGTTTTTCTGGCCTGAAACCCATTTTTTCAGGATCGCACAAATCCTCTCCCAATCAACTTTCTTGATGCTCCAGAGTTTCCTTGGGTGACAAGCAATGCTCCTGCTACACCAAAAAGTTTCTAGGCAAAATATTTTTTTTCACCAATTGTTTGATGACCCCGGGGTCATCGTTTTTCTGGCCTGAAACCCATTTTTCCAGGATCACACAAATCCTCTCCCAATCAACTTTCTTGATGCTCCAGAGTTTCCTTGGGTGACAAGCTATGCTCCTGCTACACCAAAATGTTTCTAGGCAAAATATTTTTTTCACCAATTTTTTGATGACCCGGGGTCATGGTTTTTCTGGCCTGAAACCCATTTTTCCAGGATCGCACAAATCCTCTCCCAATCAACTTTCTTGATGCTCCAGAGTTTCCTTGAGTAACAAACAATGCTCCTGCTACACCAAAATGTTGCTAGGCAAAATATTTTTTTTCACCAATTGTTTGATGACCCCGGGGTCATCGTTTTTCTGGCCTGAAACCCATTTTTCCAGGATCGCACAAATCCTCTCCCAATCAAGTTTCTTGATGCTCCTGAGGTACCTTGGTTGACAAGCAATGCTCCTGCTACTCCAAAATGTTTCTAGGGAAAATATTTTTTCTTCCCACCAAAATTTTTGATGACCCCGGGGTCATGGTTTTTCTGGCCTGAAACCCATTTTTCCAGGATCGCACAAATCCTCTCCCAATCAAGTTTCTTGATGCTCCAGAGTTTCCTTGGGTGACAAGCTATGCTCCTGCTACACCAAAATGTTGCTAGGCAAAATATTTTTTTTCACCAATTGTTTGATGACCCCGGGGTCATGGTTTTTCTGGCCTGAAACCCATTTTTCCAGGATCGCACAAATCCTCTCCCAATCAACTTTCTTGATGCTCCAGAGTTTCCTTGGGTGACAAGCAATGCTCCTGCTACACCAAAATGTTTCTAGGCAAAATATTTTTTTTCACCAATTGTTTGATGACCCCGGGGTCATCGTTTTTCTGGCCTGAAACCCATTATTCCAGGATCGCACAAATCCTCTCCCAATCAACTTTCTTGATGCTCCAGAGTTTCCTTGGGTGACAAGCTATGCTCCTGCTACACCAAAATGTTTCTAGGCAAAATATTTTTTTTCACCAATTTTTTGATGACCCCGGGGTCATGGTTTTTCTGGCCTGAAACCCATTTTTCCAGGATTGCACAAATCCTCTCTCAATCAACTTTCTTGATGCTCCAGAGTTTCCTTGGGTGAGAAACAATGCTCCTGCTACACCAAAATGTTGCTAGGAAAAATATTTTTTTTCACCAATTGTTTGATGACCCCGGGGTCATCGTTTTTCTGGCCTGAAACCCATTTTTCCAGGATCGCACAAATCCTCTCCCAATCAACTTTCTTGATGCTCCTGAGGTACCTTGGTTGACAAGCAATGCTCCTGCTACTCCAAAATGTTTCTAGGCAAAATATTTTTTTTCCACCAAAATTTTGATGACCCCGGGGTCATCGTTTTCCTGGCCTGAAACCCATTTTTCCAGGATCGCACAAATCTTCTCCCAATCAAGTTTCTTGATGCTCCAGAGGTACCTTGGTTGACAAGCAATGCTCCTGCTACTCCAAAATGTTTCTAGGCAAAATATTTTTTTTCACCAATTTTTTGATGACCCCGGGGTCATCGTTTTTGTGGCCTGAAGCCCATTTTTCCAGGATTGCACAAATCCTCTCCCAATCAAGTTTCTTGATGCTCCAGAGTTTCCTTGGGTGACAAGCTATGCTCCTGCTACACCAAAATGTTTCTAGGCAAAATATTTTCTTTCACCAATTTTTTGATGACCCCGGGGTCATGGTTTTTCTGGCCTGAAACCCATTTTTCCAGGATCGCACAAATCCTCTCCCAATCAAGTTTCTTGATGCTCCAGAGGTACCTTGGTTGACAAGCAATGCTCCTGCTACTCCAAAATGTTTCTAGGGAAAATATTTTTTTTCCACCAAAATTTTTGATGACCCCTGGGTCATGGTTTTTCTGGCCTGAAACCCATTTTTCCAGGATCGCACAAATCCTCTCCAATCAACTTTCTTGATGCTCCAGAGTTTCCTTGGGTGACAAACAATGCTCCTGCTACACCAAAATGTTGCTAGGCAAAATATTTTTTTTCACCAATTGTTTGATGACCCCGGGGTCATCGTTTTTCTGGCCTGACACCCATTTTTCCAGGATCGCACAAATCCTCTCCCAATCAAGTTTCTTGATGCTCCTGAGGTACCTTGGTTGACAAGCAATGCTCCTGCTACTCCAAAATGTTTCTAGGGAAAAAATATTTTTCCACCAAAATTTTTGATGACCCCGGGGTCATGGTTTTTCTGGCCTGAAACCCATTTTTCCAGGATCGCACAAATCCTCTCCCAATCAACTTTCTTGATGCTCCAGAGTTTCCTTGGGTGACAAGCTATGCTCCTGCTACACCAAAATGTTTCTAGGCAAAATATTTTCTTTCACCAACTTTTTGATGACCCCGGGGTCATCGTTTTTCTGGCCTGAAACCCATTTTTCCAGGATCGCACAAATCCTCTCCCAATCAGGTTTCTTGATGCTCCTGAGGTACCTTGGTTGACAAGCAATGCTCCTGCTACTCCAAAATGTTTGTAGGGAAAATATTTTTTTTTCCACCAAAATTTTTGATGACCCCGGGGTCATGGTTTTTCTGGCCTGAAACCCATTTTTCCAGGATCGCACAAATCCTCTCCCAATCAACTTTCTTGATGCTCCAGAGTTTCCTTGGGTGACAAGCTATGCTCCTGCTATACCAAAATGTTTCTAGGCAAAATATTTTTTTTCACCAATTGTTTGATGACCCCGGGGTCATCGTTTTTCTGGCCTGAAACCCATTTTTCCAGGATCGCACAAATCCTCTCCCAATCAACTTTCTTGATGCTCCAGAGTTTCCTTGGGTGACAAGCAATGCTCCTGCTACACA